>NW_026906209.1:292500-315000 GCF_033807715.1 Cololabis saira
CAGCCTGGATGCGCCCGATCTCATCTGATCTCGGAAGCTAAGCAGGGTCGGGCCTGGTTAGTACTTGGATGGGAGACCGCCTGGGAATACCAGGTGCTGTAAGCTTTTTCAACCAGCAGAGAACGCCCTCGCTTAATCTACCCACACATATTTCAACGTGGTAACAGCGACAGCTCACGTCCTAAAGTGTTTTGCACATGGTTAAGGCACTTTAACTCCAACAAATAAGCGCTTCTAAATTATTATCAACAACAAATCAATGACTTATATTATATGACTTATCTTCAACTCCATATAAGAGGTATTTCAAGCTGCAGCTTCAGCTTATGGCCATACCAGCCTGGAAGCGCCCGATCTCGTCTTATCTCGGAAGCTAAGCAGGGTCGGGCCTGGTTAGTACTTGGATGGAAGACCGCCTGGGAATACCAGGTGCTGTAAGCTTTTTCAACCAGCAGAGAACGCTCTCGCTTAATCTACCCACACATATTTCAACGTGGTAACAGCGACAGCTCACGTCCTAAAGTGTTTTGCACATGGTTAAGGCACTTTAACTCCAACAAATAAAACCAACAAATCAATGACTTATATTCTATGACTTATCTTCAACTCCATATAAGAGGTATTTCAAGCTGCAGCTTCTCCTTACGGCCATACCAGCCTGGATGCGCCCGATCTCGTCTGATCTCGGAAGCTAAGCCGGGTCGGGCCTGGTTAGTACTTGGATGGGAGACCGCCTGGGAATACCAGGTGCTGTAAGCTTTTTCAACCAGCAGAGAACGCTCTCGCTTAATCTACCCACACATATTTCAACGTGGTAACAGCGACAGCTCATGTCCTAAAGTGTTTTGCACATGGTTAAGGCACTTTAACTCCAACAAATAAAACCAACAAATCAATGACTTATATTCTATGACTTATCTTCAACTCCATATAAGAGGTATTTCAAGCTGTAACTTCTGCTTGCGGCCATACCAGCCTGGATGCGCCCGATCTCGTCTGATCTTGGAAGCTAAGCAGGGTCGGGCCTGGTTAGTACTTGGATGGGAGACCGCCTGGGAATACCAGGTTCTGTAAGCTTTTTCAACCAGCAGAGAACGCTCTCGCTTAATCTACCCACACATATTTCAACGTGGTAACAGCGACAGCTCACGTCCTAAAGTGTTTTGCACATGGTTAAGGCACTTTAACTCCAACAAATAAAACCAACAAATCAATGACTTATATTCTATGACTTATCTTCAACTCCATATAAGAGGTATTTCAAGCTGCAGCTTCTGCTTACGGCCATACCAGCCTGGATGCGCCCGATCTCGTCTGATCTTGGAAGCTAAGCAGGGTCGGGCCTGGTTAGTACTTGGATGGGAGACCGCCTGGGAATACCAGGTGCTGTAAGCTTTTTCAACCAGCAGAGAACGCTCTCGCTTAATCTACCCACACAAATTTCAACGTGGTAACAGCGACAGCTCACGTCCTAAAGTGTTTTGCACATGGTTAAGGCACTTTAACTCCAACAAATAAGCGCTTCTAAATTATTATCACCAACAAATCAATGACTTATATTATATGACTTATCTTCAACTCCATATAAGAGGTATTTCAAGCAGCAGCTTCAGCTTACGGCCATACCAGCCTGGATGCGCCCGATCTCGTCTGATCTCGGAAGCTAAGCAGGGTCGGGCCTGGTTAGTACTTGGATGGGAGACCGCCTGGGAATACCAGGTGCTGTAAGCTTTTTCAACCAGCAGAGAGCGCTCTCGCTTAATCTAACCGAACATATTTCAACGTGGTAACAGCGACAGCTCACGTCCTAAAGTGTTTTGCACATGGTTAAGGCACTTTAACTCCAACAAATAAAACCAACAAATCAATGACTTATATTCTAAAACTTATCTTCAACTCCATATAAGAGGTATTTTAAGCGGCAGCTTCTGCTTACGGCCATACCAGCCTGGATGCGCCCGATCTCGTCTGATCTCGGAAGCTAAGCAGGGTCGGGCCTGGTTAATACTTGGATGGGAGACAGCCTGGGAATACCAGGTGCTGTAAGCTTTTTCAACCAGCAGAGAGCGCTCTCGCTTAATCTACCCACACAAATTTCAACGTGGTAACAGCGACAGCTCATGTCCTAAAGTGTTTTGCACATGGTTAAGGCACTTTAACTCCAACAAATAAGCGCTTCTAAATTATTATCACCAACAAATCAATGACTTATATTATATGACTTATCTTCAACTCCATATAAGAGGTATTTCAAGCAGTAGCTTCAGCTTACGCCCATACCAGCCTGGCCACGCCCTCTGACTTCCTGTTTGTGCAGGAAGAGTGACGTGGCAGTTTGGTTCATGGTGGATGAAGGAGAGACAAAGTTCAGATTGGAAAACAAACGAAAAAGGCTCAGAGAAGTGGAGAACAACAACACCTCCCCCGGCAGCAGTTGCTGCAGGGGGGCTACTCCAAGGGAGTATAAAAAAACTAAAACGGATTACTCGGTGATGAAGGTGGATAACGGACTGGACATGAGCTCAGCTATGACGGACAAAATGGAGTCGGAGGGGATCCCAAGGCAAAAGATGGCCCGCGCAATGGTCGGAGCCGGAGAGAAAGAGAAGAGAGCGGGAGAGGGGCCCGAGGCAGAGAAAGTGGAGAAAAGGAGGACGGGAGGACAACACAGCGGAGCGGTGTGGAAGGGGGCAGAGGAGGAGACGGCAGCAAGGGTGGCGGAGCCGAGAGCTGCAAAAGAATGTTGGGATCAAGCGGAAGACCAGAAAAAACTTGTAGTAAATGTGGAGATAGAGGGAGATGATGCCATCTCCCTCATGGAACTCTTGAAAGCTGTGAGTGTTACATGCGGTCGTGTCGTTGGCTGCCGAGTAAAGGCGGACAGAAAGTGGGAACTAACAATGGGCAACCCGCACGGGAAAAACAGACTGTTAGATGGTTTCAAGATAAGAGATTCGCGAGTGATCGCCTCTGAAATAATGAAGGACACGAGAGTGGTCTCATTTTTAAGTCTTCCTATTTATATCACTGATGAGCAGATTTTCACAAAGCTGGCACATTGGGGAGTAGAGCCGGTCTCACCAATCAAGAAGAGAAAATGGCCTGGCACGGACATATTCGACGGCACCAGGTTCCTGAAAGTCAGGTTCCCAGAGTCGGTGGCGGCTCTGCCGTATAGCACGAAATTTGACACGCTCGAGGGTCCGGAGTATTTCAGGATCATCCATAACAACCAAATGAGGGTGTGCAGACTGTGCCTACAGCAGGGGCACATTCTGCGGGAATGTCCTGAGTTCCTGTGTTACAAATGTAACAAACAAGGACACTATGCAAGAGAATGTGCACGCATGACGGAACGAACCGGCGGAGAGCAGGAGGAGAAGGAGGAGAAGGAGGAGACGGAGGAGTTGGTGGAGGAGAGCGAGGCAGAAAAGAAGGAGGCGGCGGAGGAAGAGGAGGAGGAGGAAGACGGAGAAGGAGAGGTTGAGAGCCTGGTGGGGGACATGGAGGAGGAAGCGGTGGAGGAATCGATGGAGGAAGCAGGGAGTGACGAGGGAGGAGATGTCGCAGAGGATGCAAAGGAGGGGAGCAGTGGAGATGAGGAGGAACGAGACGGACAAGATTGGGGTGAAGGACAAAGCAGCGGGGGGTCGCTTCCTTGTGCGCAGCAGAGAGTCACCAGGCGGGGTGGTGAGAATCCTGCTGAGACGGAGGACGTGGAGACCGGAAACGGAGCGAGGGGGATATCGAGGAAAAGATCAGGTACGAGAAAAGGGCGAGCACAGAAGAAACGTATGCACAATGAGGAAACTTCTAATATCCAGCGGTGATGGTCCGTTTCTCCTCCTTATCATGGTGTTAATGCCAATAACAGTGGCATCCATTAATGCAAACGGGCTGAGAGACAAGACGAAGTTCGAAAGCATGATAAGATTAAGTAAGGCGGATGTAATATGCTTACAAGAAACTCATTGGGATGCAGTAACGGAGCGAGACATGATAAAGCTGTGGGATGGGGAATGCTTCTCTAGCCATGGAACTAACATTGCAAGGGGAGTGGCGATTTTGTGTAAAAGGGACAGTGGAATTAAGGCCACGATGAGGGCTAAAGATGGAGAAGGAAGATGGATTAATATAGATTGTGTAGCTCAGGATGTGAATTATAATATTTTAAATGTCTATGCACCGAATACAGAAGGCGATCGCACAGCCTTCTTTAGGAAATTTTATAAAATAGCCGAAAAGTGTGATGTTATAATAGGAGATTTTAATGTGAAATTGTGTCATCTGGATATAAACGAAAGTTGTGTATGGAGACAAGATGCCTCAAGAAAGGTTCTAAATGACTTTATGATGGTTAACAACTGGTGCGACATATGGAGAGTGAAAAATCCTGATAAGAGGCAATATTCAAGGGCGCAAGTGGTTCAAGGGGTTCTAAAACGAACCAGAATTGATTTGTGCTTAACGAAGACATCGCATATACGATTATTTAATAATGTGGATTATAAATGGATACACTTAAGCGATCACGCCATACTATCATTAGAAATGGGGGAACAGGAAGAGAAAAGGGGAGGGGGGACATGGCACTTAAATGCACATCTCTTGTACGATGTGAATTATAATAGAGCCATTAGGCAACTAATTTTGAGCGTAAGCTCACAACCGGGTTTTGAAAAGAATATAATACAAGGCTGGGAGGACTTGAAGACAAAAATAAAAGGGAAATCCATACAATATGCGAAAAGGTTTCGGGCGAGACAACAGAAGAAAGAAAGAATGCTAAGAGCAGAAATCGAAAAGGTTGAGAGACAGAAAGGCTCGGAGGGGAATAAGTTAATAAGATTGCATACCGAGTTAAAAGAGTTGGAGAGGTTGAAATGCGAAGGGGCTATATTAAGGAGCAAAGCGCAGTATGCGGTGGAAGGAGAAAAAAATACCGGCTTCTTCCTGAACTTGGAAAAAAGAAGGCAAAACAAATGCTACATAGCGGAAGTGATAAATGAAAAGGGAGAGACAACAGCTGACTTTGTAGAGATCTTAGAGACAGTCCAGAATTATTATACCCATCTTTTTGAAACAGAGGGGACAGATGATGGGATAACAGAGGAGATCCTGGCAAAATGTGAGATGAAGTTAGCTGAAGAAGACACACTCATGTGCGACCAGGAGATGAAGGAAGAGGATATTGATTTGGCAATAAAACAATTAGTACTAAATAAAAGTCCAGGTAGTGATGGACTAACAGCGAATTTTTATAAACAATTCAGTGATATATTGAAACCAATATTGTTAAATTTATACAGAACAATAGAATTAACACAATCCGTGCCGGCATCTATGGCAAGAGGGATCATAACGATCATATATAAGAAAGGGGATAAACGAAATCTAGCCAATTATAGGCCTATAACACTACTAAACACGGATTACAAAATATTGATGAAAGTACTAGCAAACAGAATAAAACAGGTCGTGCACACTATCGTAGAGCCCTCTCAGGCTTATAGTGTGCCGGGAAGGGAAGTTTCAGATATTTTGAATACTGTCAGAGACACAGTAGAATTTTTGAAAACTACCAGCAAAGAGGGCATTCTGGTCTCACTGGACTTCAACAAAGCCTTTGATAGAGTCGAACACAAATTTATGTTCAAAGTTTTGGAGAGGGTGGGATTTGGAGCGCGTTTTCTCGGGTGGATTAGGTTAATGTACGCCAACGCCACTGGCAGTGTGAAGTGTAACGGGGTGGTTACCGATCCTTTTCCGCTTCGAAGGTCGGTGAGACAGGGATGTCCACTGTCCTCAATTTTGTATACAATAATCGTGGAAACACTGGGTGTCCTTATTAAAAAAGATTCAGAAATAAAAGGTATAGAATTACCTGGAGGGGAGATGTGCACCATACAACAGTTTGCTGATGATACCACGTTACTGATTAAAGACATAAATAGTGTACATAGAATAATAAACTTGGTAGAACGATATGGTAGAGCCTCAGGAGCTAAAATAAATCCAGATAAATCAGAAATCATGTTCATCAATATGAAGGGGCCGCCGCAAAATGAATTACCGGTACAATTACAAGCAGAACATATCAAAATATTGGGTACATACATTGGGGTAAACAGTGAAACGGCCAGGGACATGACATGGACTAGTATAATTAAAAGGATAGAAGCAATTTTGTGCTATTGGCGAATGAGGAACCTGAAACTCAATGGGAAGGTGGTGGTATTAAATAGCTTGGTAATGTCTAAAATATATTATGCACTCACGGTGATAGATCTACCCTTATGGGCACTAAACAAACTAAATGAGATTATGACAGTTTTCTTGTGGGGGACAACGGTGGGGAAAATCGCAAGAAAAACATTAATAGGGAAATATGAAGAGGGAGGGCTAAAATTACTAGACATAGAAAGTAAGAAAAATGCTTTCAGGATTAAATTGGTCAGAAAATATCTGTACGATGACACGGCTTACGGCTGGAAGGGTCTTATGCAGTTTTTTTTAAATCGAGTGCTCGGAATAGGAGATTTTGTCCTGCTTATGAAACCGAAGAGGCCGATGACAGCGGGAGTCCCATTATTTTATAGGGAGGTCCTCGAAGCACAAGCTGGCTTCCTGGAGCATATAGAATATGGGGCGAATTCTATAAGCCTAATAAGAGAACTGCCGATATTTTTAAATAAATATATAAAGAAAGAAAATAAAATGTTGTATAATAACAAAATGATAAGAGCTGGACTAGTACAGCTGAAAGATATAATGTATGAATTTGTGCCCGGTTTTTTGCCGACGCAGGCCGTGGTGGATAGTATAAGGGAAGTTGATTATAATTCAACATACACGGTCATAGAGAATTATTATAAGACTATTCAGAGAAGTATCCCACAACAATGGAGAAGGCTGATAGAAACAGGTACAGCTAGAGATAGGACGAGCAAACTCCCAGAGCTGGGAATTAAGCGAGAGGGGGAAAACAAGAGCTTCAGTCTGATCTCCTGCAAGGAAATCTACGAGCGTTTTTTAGTGAACGTCACGAAATCACCGGCCTCCTTGTCGTATTGGAGCAAGGTCTTTCCACAGAAAGAGGGGTGGAAAATATGGGAGAAATGGAAGATACAGGGTAACAGCATCGAGGCTGAGGACAATGATTTCAAAATAAGACACAATAAAATTTTTACTAATGTGGTTTTACATCAACTGGATAAAGCTGTAGACAGAGATTGTGATGTTTGTGGCTTATTGCCGGAAACGCTGATGCATATGTTTGATATTTGTCCTGAGTTATCTGGCTTTTTTGGGTTATTGAAGAAATGTCTAATAGAAAAATTGGGAATGGTGTGGGACGGAAGGGATTCATGGGAGTTTTTTCTTTTATTTGGAAACTGGCAATACAGTAAAATTAGAAACGAAATGCTGTGCAGATTTATGTTGAGCCATGCACGATGGGCAATAAGGGCACGAAGAAACAAGGCACATTACGAACGAAGGGTTATTGCAATATGGCCGATTTTTCAAAACATAGTGAAGAAACAGATTCGATACAGGTTGATACATGGGGTAGACCATTTTGAACGACTGTATGTGAAGGATGCCAATCTCCTATCCCTTGATAAAGAAAAGAGGATTGTGTGGAATTGGTAGCTCTTTTTGGACTGTGTAGTTGGGAAATTGTGTGTTATAAAAAAAAAAAAAAAAAAAAAAAAATTGGCTACTTCATCTTTTGAAAATTGTGCACAGTGATCATATAGTTGGAATGATTTTTCACCCTGTGGGATGGCTGAACGAATGATGCTGGGTTTTGAAATGCCACTATGTGCAAATCAGGTTTGTTTTTGTAATTCGAGTGCTGATGTTGTTTTTCTTTTCTTTTGAAAAAAGGACCTGAGTGTAAATGTCACAGAGAGAGGAAAATGTGTTGGAAATGGATACTGTAAACAAAAATATATTTTTTTTGTAAATATATTTTCATAATAAAAGACAAAAAAAAAAAAAAAAAAAAAAGATGCGCCCGATCTCGTCTGATCTCGGAAGCTAAGCAGGGTCGGGCCTGGTTAGTACTTGGATGGGAGACCGCCTGGGAATACCAGGTGCTGTAAGCTTTTTCAACCAGCAGAGAGCGCTCTCGCTTCATCTACCCACACAAATTTCAACGTGGTAACAGCGACAGCTCTCGTCCTAAAGTGTTTTGCACATGGTTAAGGCACTTTAACTCCAACAAATAAGCGCTTCTAAATTATTATCACCAACAAATCAATGACTTATATTATATGACTTATCTTCAACTCCATATAAGAGGTATTTCAAGCTGCAGCTTCAGCTTACGGCCATACCAGCCTGGATGCGCCCGATCTCGTCTGATCTCGGAAGCTAAGCAGGGTCGGGCCTGGTTAGTACTTGGATGGGAGACCGCCTGGGAATACCAGGTGCTGTAAGCTTTTTCAACCAGCAGAGAACGCTCTCGCTTAATCTACCCACACATATTTCAACGTGGTAACAGCGACAGCTCACGTCCTAAAGTGTTTTGCACATGGTTAAGGCACTTTAACTCCAACAAATAAAACCAACAAATCAATGACTTATATTCTATGACTTATCTTAGACTCCATATAAGAGGTATTTCAAGCTGCACCTTCAGCTTACGGCCATACCAGCCTGGATGCGCCCGATCTCGTCTGATCTCGGAAGCTAAGCAGGGTCGGGCCTGGTTACTACTTGGATGGGAGACCGCCTGGGAATAGCAGGTGCTGTAAGCTTTTTCAACCAGCAGAGAACGCTCTCGCTTAATCTACCCACACATATTTCAACGTGGTAACAGCGACAGCTCACGTCCTAAAGTGTTTTGCACATGGTTAAGGCACTTTAACTCCAACAAATAAGCGCTTCTAAATTATTATCACCAACAAATCAATGACTTGTATTATATGACTTATCTTCAACTCCATATAAGAAGTATTTCAAGCTGCAGCTTCAGCTTACGGCCATACCAGCCTGGATGCGAGCGATCTCGTCTGATCTCGGAAGCTAAGCAGGGTCGGGCCTGGTTAGTACTTGGATGGGAGACCGCCTGGGAATACCAGGTGCTGTAAGCTTTTTCAACCAGCAGAGAGCACTCTCGCTTAATCTACCCACACATATTTCAACGTGGTAACAGCGACAGCTCACGTCCTAAAGTGTTTTGCACATGGTTAAGGCACTTTAACTCCAACAAATAAGCGCTTCTAAATTATTATCACCAACAAATCAATGACTTGTATTATATGACTTATCTTCAACTCCATATAAGAAGTATTTCAAGCTGCAGCTTCAGCTTACGGCCATACCAGCCTGGATGCGCCCGATCTCGTCTGATCTCGGAAGCTAAGCAGGGTCGGGCCTGGTTAGTACTTGGATGGGAGACCGCCTGGGAATACCAGGTGCTGTAAGCTTTTTCAACCAGCAGAGAACGCTCTCGCTTAATCTACCCACACATATTTCAACGTGGTAACAGCGACAGCTCACGTCCTAAAGTGTTATGCACATGGTTAAGGCACTTTAACTCCAACAAATAAAACCAACAAATCAATGACTTATATTCTATGACTTATCTTCAACTCCATATAAGAAGTATTTCAAGCAGGAGCTTCTGCTTACGGCCATACCAGCCTGGATGCGCCCGATCTCGTCTGATCTTTCGGAAGCTAAGCAGGGTTGGGCCTGGTTAGTACTTGGATGGGAGACCGCCTGGGAATACCAGGTGCTGTAAGCTTATTCAACCAGCAGAGAATGCTCTCGCTTAATCTACCCACACATATTTCAACGTGGTAACAGCGACAGCTCACGTCCTAAAGTGTTTTGCACATGGTTAAGGCACTTTAACTCCAACAAATAAGCGCTTCTAAATTATTATCAACAACAAATCAATGACTTGTATTATATGACTTATCTTCAACTCCATATAAGAGGTATTTCAAGCAGCAGCTTCTGCTTACGGCCATACCAGCCTGGATGCGCCCGATCTCGTCTGATCTCGGAATCTAAGCAGGGTCGGGCCTGGTTAGTACTTGGATGGGAGACCGCCTGGGAATACCAGGTGCTGTAAGCTTTTTCAACCAGCAGAGAACGCTCTCGCTTAATCTACCCACACATATTTCAACGTGGTAACAGCGACAGCTCACGTCCTAAAGTGTTTTGCATATGGTTAAGGCACTTTAACTCCTACAAATAAAACCAACAAATCAATGACTTATATTCTATGACTTATCTTCAACTCCATATAAGAGGTATTTCAAGCTGCAGCTTCTGCTTACGGCCATACCAGCCTGGATGCGCCCGATCTCGTCTGATCTCGGAAGCTAAGCAGGGTCGGGCCTGGTTAGTACTTGGATGGGAGACCGCCTGGGAATACCAGGTGCTGTAAGCTTTTTCAACCAGCAGAGAGCGCTCTCGCTTAATCTACCCACACATATTTCAACGTGGTAACAGCGACAGCTCACGTCCTAAAGTGTTTTGCACATGGTTAAGGCACTTTAACTCCAACAAATAAGCGCTTCTAAATTATTATCACCAACAAATCAATGACTTGTATTATATGACTTATCTTCAACTCCATATAAGAAGTATTTCAAGCTGCAGCTTCAGCTTATGGCCACACCAGCCTGGATGCGCGCGATCTCGTCTGATCTCGGAAGCTAAGCAGGGTCGGGCCTGGTTAGTACTTGGATGGGAGACCGCCTGGGAATACCAGGTGCTGTAAGCTTTTTCAACCAGCAGAGAGCGCTGTCGCTTAATCTACCCACACACATTTCAACGTGGTAACAGCGACAGCTCACGTCCTAAAGTGTTATGCACATGGTTAAGGCACTTTAACTCCAACAAATAAAACCAACAAATCAATGACTTATATTCTATGACTTATCTTCAACTCCATATCAGAGGTATTTCAAGCTGCAGCTTCTGCTTACGGCCATACCAGCCTGGATGTGCCCGATCTTGTCTGATCTCAGAAGCTAAGCAGGGTCGGGCCTGGTTAGTACTTGGATGGGAGACCGCCTGGGAATACCAGGTGCTGTAAGCTTTTTCAACCAGCAGAGAGCGCTGTCGCTTAATCTACCCACACACATTTCAACGTGGTAACAGCGACAGCTCACGTCCTAAAGTGTTTTGCACATGGTTAAGGCACTTTAACTCCAACAAATAAGCGCTTCTAAATTATTATCACCAACAAATCAATGACTTGTATTATATGACTTATCTTCAACTCCATATAAGAAGTATTTCAAGCTGCAGCTTCAGCTTACGGCCATACCAGCCTGGATGCGCGCGATCTCGTCTGATCTCGGAAGCTAAGCAGGGTCGGGCCTGGTTAGTACTTGGATGGGAGACCGCCTGGGAATACCAGGTGCTGTAAGCTTTTTCAACCAGCAGAGAGCGCTGTCGCTTAATCTACCCACACACATTTCAACGTGGTAACAGCGACAGCTCACGTCCTAAAGTGTTTTGCACATGGTTAAGGCACTTTAACTCCAACAAATAAAACCAACAAATCAATGACTTATATTCTATGACTTATCTTCAACTCCATATAAGAGGTATTTCAAGCAGGAGCTTCTGCTTACGGCCATACCAGCCTGGATGCGCCCAATCTCGTCTGATCTCGGAAGCTAAGCAGGGTCAGGCCTGGTTAGTACTTGGATGGGAGACCGCCTGGGAATACCAGGTGCTGTAAGCATTTTCAACCAGCAGAGAGCGCTCTCGCTTAATCTACCCACACATATTTCAACGTGGTAACAGCGACAGCTCACGTCCTAAAGTGTTTTGCACATGGTTAAGGCACTTTAACTCCAACAAATAAAACCAACAAATCAATGACTTATATTCTATGACTTATCTTCAACTCCATATAAGAGGTATTTCAAGCCCCAGCTTCTGCTTACGGCCATACCAGCCTGGATGCGCCCGATCTCGTCTGATCTCGGAAGCTAAGCAGGGTCGGGCCTGGTTAGTACTTGGATGGGAGACCGCCTGGGAATACCAGGTGCTGTAAGCTTTTTCAACCAGCAGAGAACGCTCTCGCTTAATCAAATCAAATCAAATCAAATCAAACTTTATTTATATAGCACTTTTCCTACAAATAATGAAACACAAAGTGCTTAACAGAAAAAAAAAAAAAAAAAAAAAAAAAAAAAAAAAAAAAAACAAGAAAAAACAAATAAACATAAAACTTATTAATGCCCCCCCCCCCCCCCCCTCCCCTCCCCGCAGACAAAAGCACACTACAATTCACCTAAATTCCTAACACACACAGACACGCACGCAGACACATGGTGTAGACATGGCTAGGCACAGAGGATCCAGGTGAGGAAACGGTAACAGGGAGCCGTCCAGGCCAGGAGGTCTCATAGCCCGCAGCTACAAGGGGGGGGGGGCCCACAGAGACCATCCCGGCCCGGACGGATAGAGGAGTCCACACCACAGCGGTGAAGCCGTGGTGCAGAGCTCCACAACCATCCAGGCCAGAACGACCCCCAGGACGACCCCCTGCAGGCCAGAGTCACTCCCAGCATGGAGGCTCCCCATGAGGAAACACTGGAGATAAAAGCTACAAGAAAACAGGATAAAATACACTAAAGGAGTTTATAAAAAACATAAAACATACAAACATAAAATCCTAAAAGTATGTCTAGAAAGTAAGACATTAAAAACTAAAATAATAAAACAGTAAAATGTATAAAATAGACCATAAATAACAACTAAAATATTTAGATAAAACATTGAGATTAAACAAAAATAAAATACGATAAGAAAGGATAAACTAAATATAAAACAGAGCAGTAAGATTTAATAAAAATTAAAGCTGCAAGCAGCGATGAACGGGCCCTCGCACTCATGGCCACCGTCCCCCATAAGCATATCAGAAATGACACCACCCACGACTCTCTATGTCAAACCATTCAAAAGTTATAGCAGAAAATAGGGACAACCAATCAGAAGAAAGGGCGGGGCTAATTTTCACCAATTATGGTCAAGGACTCAATACCGAGTCTGATGACACCACCCATGACTCTCTATGTCAAACCATTCAAAAGTTATGGCAGAGAATAGTATTCTAGAGGGCGCTGTTGAGCCATTTTGCCACGCCCATTAATGCAAACCATGAAATATCAAATTTACCGCCAGGCCTGGCTTGGGTGCAAAATTTGGTGACTTTTGGGGAACTATCAAATATGGACCAATCAGATGAAGGGGTGCGCGCTTTTTGGCGTCTAGCGTCGCCACGGTAACACTTTTGAAAGAGAAAAGTAATGCGCGTAGTCGCAGGATGGAGACGCACATTTTGATGTATAACACACCTGGGTGCACGTTACGGTTCGGGCCGTATTAATTCTCGAAGGAATGGCATATATTGCTCCAAAATTACGCGATTAATTAGGAATGTTCAAAATGGCTGACTTCCTGTTCGGTTTCGGCCATGGCGCCAAGAGACTTTTCTTTAAGTTGCGACATGATAGAGGTGTGTACCGATTTTCGTTCATGTACGTCAAACCGTATTGTGGGGCTTGAGGCACAAAGTTTTTTTCTGTCCGAACCAATCAGATGAAGGGTGGGCGGGCTTTTTGGCGTCTAGCGTCGCCACGGTAACGCTTTTGAAAGAGAAAAGTAATGCGTGTTGTCGCAGGATGGAGACGCACATTTTGATGTATAACACACTTGGGGGCACGTTACGGTTCGGGCCGTATTAATTGCCGAAGGAATGGCATAAATTTCGCCAAAATGACAAGACTAATTCAAAATGGCCGACATCCTGTTCGGTTTCGGGCATGATGCCAAGAGACTTTTCTTTAAGTTGCGCCATGATACAGATGTGTACTGATTTTCGTGCATGTACGTCAAATCGTATCGTGGGGCTTGAGGCACAAAGTTTTCAAGGGGGCGCTGTTGAGCCATTTTACCACACCCATTAATGCAAACCATGAAATATCAAATTTTTCGCCAGGCCTGACTTGCATGCAAAATTTGGTGACTTTTTGGGCACGTTTAGGGGGGCAAAAAGGCCCTCCTTTCGTCAGAAGAAAAAAGAAAAAAAATTCCTACAGATACAATAGGGCCTTCGCACTGAAGGTGCTCGGGCCCTAATAAGGGTGAGCATAAGAAATGTAAAAGAGTTAAATGAGTCAGTTAAAAGCCTGATTAAAGAGATGGGTCTTGAGCCTCTTTTTAAAAACATCAACAGTCTCTGCGGCCCTGAGGTTCTCCGGGAGGCTGTTCCACAATCGGGGACCATAAAAACTGAATGCCGCCTCCCCGTGTGTCCTGGTTCTAACTTTTGGTATGGTTAAAAGGCCAGCACCGGAGGACCTCAGGGTCCGCGAGGGTCGATAGGGTAAAAGTAGTGCAGACAAATAAGAAGGCCCAAGACCATTAAGACACTTAAAAACTAGTAAAAGAACCTTAAAATCGATCCTGAAGCGCACAGGGAGCCAATGCAGCGATTTTAAAACAGGTGTAATGTGCTCCCGCCCTCTGGTCCTCGTCAGCACGCGTGCGGCTGAATTCTGTAATAATTGTAGGTTGTACATGTTCTTTTTAGGAAGACCAGAGAGCAGGGCGTTACAATAATCTAAACGACATGAGATAAAAGCATGCATTAGCACCTCCGTACTGGCCTGAGAGAGAAACGGGCGGACTCTGGCTATGTTCTTAAGATGGTAAAAACCGATCTTTGTTATGTTTTTAATATGTGGAATAAAAGTGAGCTCAGAGTCAAAAATCACGCCCAGATTTTTAACTGATTTTGAGGGTTTAAAATCCTGTAACTTTGGTAAAAGTTTCTCTCTCTGGCCTTCGGGACCGATGAGTAAAATCTCTGTTTTGCCCTGGTTGAGCTGTAGGAAGTTTGCTGCCATCCATGACTTGATGTCTAAAATACAGTTAAAAAGGGCATCAATTGGCCCAGTGTCATCAGGAGACACGGCGATGTACAGTTGCGTATCGTCAGCGTAACTATGGAAGCTGATGCCGTGTCTCCTGATGACGTCCCCAAGGGGCAGCATGTACAGATTAAAAAGAGTTGGACCTAAAATTGACCCTTGGGGAACCCCACACTTTAATTTATAGGTTCCTGAGGAACATGTATCCATACTTACGAAGAAACTTCGATCAGTGAGGTAGGACGTGAACCATTTAAGAACAGTACCAGAGAGGCCCACCAGGTGCTTCAGTCTGTTTAATAAAATGTGATGGTCTACTGTATCGAAGGCGGCGGTTAGATCCAGCAGAACCAAGACTGTGAGTTTTTGGTTATCTAAATTGCACCTGATGTCATTTAAAATCTTTAAAAGTGCTGTCTCTGTACTGTGGTTCATCCTAAAACCGGACTGATGAGCCTCTAAAATGTGTGTTGAGTTTAAAAATTCATTCACTTGATTAAAAACAAGTTTTTCTAAAATTTTACTTAAAAACGGTAAGTTGGATACAGGCCGGTAGTTATTTAAAACATTGGGGTCCAACCCACTCTTCTTCAGAAGGGGCTTCACCACCGCCGTTTTAAAGGCGGCGGGGAAGGCACCCGTCTGAAGAGAGCAGTTGACCAAATACAAAAGCTGTTCCTCAAAGAACCCATAGAGTGTTTTAAAAAACGGTGTGGGAATGGGGTCTAAAAGGCAGGTTGTGGGCTTTACCTTGGAGAAAACTCTACAAAGTGTCCCCGCATCAACCAAGGCAAAACTCTCCAGTGTTTCCTCAGGTAAAAGCATTGATCCAGGTGTGTTAAGAGTTAAAATCTGTTGAGATAAAAGACTGGATCTAATGTCATCAATTTTACCCCTGAAGTGGTCTGCAAAATCCTCACAGAGGGCATCTGTTGCTGTCTTATGGGATCTGTTCAGGTTTCCATTTGTTAGAAGATCTATTGTGGAGAAAAGGAATTTGGAATTGTTTTTGTTATTTAGAATTAGGTTTTTGAAATGGGCGGTTCTTGCTTTTTTAATACTGTTATTGTAGTACTTAAGGTGTTGGCAAAAAATGTCATAATGAACTGTTAATTTTGATTTCCTCCATCTTCTTTCGGCACTCCTGCAGTTTCTTTTTAGTTTCTTTATTTCCTCAGTTCTCCATGGGGGTGTAGGTTTTACGCTAATTCTTTTAGTTAAAATCGGAGCCACTGAGTCCAGCGTTGTTTTGAGTATTTTGTTAAAATTGTCAACGATAAAATCACAGGGAGCTGGTAAAATTTCTGCAGGAGTGTTCTGTAAAATCTGGATAAAATTTGCAGCCACTTCAGGAGTTAGGTTACGTTTCCTCACCGTTCTCACCGGGGCCTCCCGCTGGTTAAAACTGGTGATGTTAAAAAACACGCAAAAATGGTCAGACACAGCCAGGTCCACAACAGAGCACGCACCCAGGGACAGGCCGTAGGTTATGACCAGGTCCAGGGTGCGCCCCCTGCTGTGGGTCGGCTGTGTGACATGTTGCTTAAAATCTAGACAGTTTAAAAGGTTTAAAAATTCTCTGGATACTGGGTCTGAGATGTTGTCTAAGTGCAGATTAAAATCACCAGTTATTAAGATCCTGTTGTAAGAGGTGTGAATAATTGATAAAAGTTCAGAGAATTGGCTGATAAAACAGGTGGAGTACTGGGGGGGTCTGTAGACTGTTATGCAGAGAATTGGGGGGTTGCTAAAAACAAAAGCATGATATTCAAATGATGTGTAGCTGTTAAAAGGAACTGCATTGGATGACATAGTTGTTTTTGTTATTGATGCAGTTCCGCCCCCTCTCTTGCCCCCCCTGGTAGAAAATAGAAAGTTAAAATCTGGCGGGGAGGCCTCAGTGAGAACAACAGGTGCATCTGTGCCAAGCCATGTCTCTGTAAGGAGAATACAGTCCAGTTTCCTGTCTAAAATCAAATCATTTATAATAAAGGATTTGTTTAAAAGAGAGCGCACGTTCAGCACAGCCATCTTGATGTCTGTGCCGAACGCGCGCTCATCATGGTGCTTTAATGGAACATTAAAAACATAGCTCGATCTAAAAACACTCCTGTGCTTTGTTTTTCTGCTTGAGATGAGTGTTTTGATAATGTGGGTGTCCAGAGATTCTGGTGACCGGGGTGGTGGTGGTGCTGTACAGGTGTGTGTGGTGTTGGTGTATGTGGTGGGTGGGGGTGAGTGAGATGTGCTCCTATGTGTCTGTGTGTTAGCAGTGAGTCATGAGGTGGTGGTGCAGGACTGTACTGTCAGGTCAATGTTTACTGATAAAAGCCGTGACCCCACCTGGTTTGGGTGGAGGCCGTCATGTTTAAAAAGGTGGGGTCTGTTTAAAAAAGCCATAAAATTGTCCACATATGGGATACCTTTGTCCAGGCAGTATCCCTTCAACCACCGGTGCAGCTGGCGGAGGCGACTGGTGGTGACGTCCCCGTAGCGCGGCGGGGGAAGCGGCCCGGAAATGACCAGCCGCTTCCCCGTGTCCAGCAGGCGATCCACCATGGCCCTGAACTCCTGCTTCAGGACCTCCGACTGCCGATTTCTCAGGTCGTTGATTCCGGCCTCCAGGACCAGCGTGGAGGCCGGGCTGTGCTGATCACACAGGCGCAGGGCGGCGGACTCCACATCTTTCACCCGGGCTCCGGGTCTACCCACACATATTTCAACGTGGTAACAGCGACAGCTCACGTCCTAAAGTGTTTTGCACATGGTTAAGGCACTTTAACTCCAACAAATAAGCGCTTCTAAATTATTATCAACAACAAATCAATGACTTGTATTATATGACTTATCTTCAACTCCATATAAGAAGTATTTCAAGCGGCAGATTAAGCTTACGGCCATACCAGCCTGGATGCGCCCGATCTCGTCTGATCTCGGAATCTAAGCAGGGTCGGGCCTGGTTAGTACTTGGATGGGAGACCGCCTAGGAATACCAGGTGCTGTAAGCTTTTTCAACCAGCAGAGAACGCTCTCGCTTAATCTACCCACACATATTTCAACGTGGTAACAGCGACAGCTCACGTCCTAAAGTGTTTTGCACATGGTTAAGGCACTTTAACTCCTACAAATAAAACCAACAAATCAATGACTTATATTCTATGACTTATCTTCAACTCCATATAAGAGGTATTTCAAGCTGCAGCTTCTGCTTACGGCCATACCAGCCTGGATGCGCCCGATCTCGTCTGATCTCGGAAGCTAAGCAGGGTCGGGCCTGGTTAGTACTTGGATGGGAGACCGCCTGGGAATACCAGGTGCTGTAAGCTTTTTCAACCAGCAGAGAGCGCTCTCGCTTAATCTACCCACACACATTTCAACGTGGTAACAGCGACAGCTCACGTCCTAAAGTGTTATGCACATGGTTAAGGCACTTTAACTCCAACAAATAAAACCAACAAATCAATGACTTATATTCTATGACTTATCTTCAAATCCATATCAGAGGTATTTCAAGCTACAGCTTCTGCTTACGGCAATACCAGCCTTGATGCGCCCGATCTCGTCTGATCTCGGAAGCTAAGCAGGGTCGGGCCTGGTTAGTACTTGGATGGTAGACCGCCTGGGAATACCAGGTGCTGTAAGCTTTTTCAACCAGCAGAGAGCGCTTTCGCTTAATCTACCCACACATATTTCAACGTGGTAACAGCGACAGCTCACGTCCTAAAGTGTTTTGCACATGGTTAAGGCACTTTAACTCCTACAAATAAAACCAACAAATCAATGACTTATATTCTATGACTTATCTTCAACTCCATATAAGAGGTATTTCAAGCTGCAGCTTCTGCTTACAGCCATACCAGCCTGGATGCGCCCGATCTCGTCTGATCTCGGAAGCTAAGCAGGGTCGGGCCTGGTTAGTACTTGGATGGGAGACCGCCTGGGAATACCAGGTGCTGTAAGCTTTTTCAACCAGCAGAGAGCGCTCTCGCTTATTCTACCCACACATATTTCAACGTGGTAACAGCGACAGCTCACGTCCTAAAGTGTTTTGCACATGGTTAAGGCACTTTAACTCCAACAAATAAAACCAACAAATCAATGACTTATATTATATGACTTATCTTCAACTCCATATAAGAGGTATTTCAAGCTGCAGCTTCTGCTTACGGCCATACCAGCCTGGATGCGCCCGATCTCGTCTGATCTCGGAAGCTAAGCAGGGTCGGGCCTGGTTAGTACTTGGATGAGAGACCGCCTGGGAATACCAGGTGCCGTAAGCTTTTTCAACCAGCAGAGAGCGCTGTCGCTTAATCTACCCACACACATTTCAACGTGGTAACAGCGACAGCTCACGTCCTAAAGTGTTTTGCACATGGTTAAGGCACTTTAACTCCAACAAATAAGCGCTTCTAAATTATTATCACCAACAAATCAATGACTTGTATTATATGACTTATCTTCAACTCCATATAAGAAGTATTTCAAGCTGCAGCTTCAGCTTACGGCCATACCAGCCTGGATGCGCGCGATCTCGTCTGATCTCGGAAGCTAAGCAGGGTCGGGCCTGGTTAGTACTTGGATGGGAGACCGCCTGGGAATACCAGGTGCTGTAAGCTTTTTCAACCAGCAGAGAACGCTCTCGCTTAATCTACCCACACATATTTCAACGTGGTAACAGCGACAGCTCACGTCCTAAAGTGTTTTGCACATGGTTAAGGCACTTTAACTCCAACAAATAAAACCAACAAATCAATGACTTATATTCTATGACTTATCTTCAACTCCATATAAGAGGTATTTCAAGCTGCAACTTCTGCTTATGGTCATACCAGCCTGGATGCGCCCGATCTCTTCTGATCTCGGAAGCTAAGCAGGGTCGGGCCTGGTTAGTACTTGGATGGGAGACCGCCTGGGAATACCAGGTGCTGTAAGCTTTTTCAACCAGCAGAGAACGCTCTCGCTTAATCTACCCACTCATATTTCAACGTGGTAACAGCGACAGCTCACGTCCTAAACTGTTTTGCACATGGTTAAGGCACTTTAACTCCAACAAATAAGCGCTTCTAAATTATTATCACCAACAAATCAATGACTTGTATTATATGACTTATCTTCAACTCCATATAAGAAGTATTTCAAGCTGCAGCTTCAGCTTGCGGCCATACCAGCCTGGATGCCCCCGATCTCGTCTGATCTCGGAAGCTAAGCAGGGTCGGGCCTGGTTAGTACTTGGATGGGAGACCGCCTGGGAATACCAGGTGCTGTAAGCTTTTTCAAACAGCAGAGAACGCTCTCGCTTAATCTACCCACACATATTTCAACGTGGTAACAGCGACAGCTCACGTCCTAAAGTGTTTTGCACATGGTTAAGGCACTTTAACTCCAACAAATAAGCGCTTTTAAATTATTATCACCAACAAATCAATGACTTGTATTATATGACTTATCTTCAACTCCATATAAGAAGTATTTCAAGCTACAGCTTCAGCTTACGGCCATACCAGCCTGGATGCGCCCGATCTCGTCTGATCTCGGAAGCTAAGCAGGGTCGGGCCTGGTTAGTACTTGGATGGGAGACCGCCTGGGAATACCAGGTGCTGTAAGCTTTTTCAACCAGCAGAGAGCGCTCTCGCTTAATCTACCCACAAATATTTCAACGTGGTAACAGCGACAGCTCACGTCCTAAAGTGTTTTGCACATGGTTAAGGCACTTTAACTCCAACAAATAAGCGCTTCTAAATTATTATCACCAACAAATCAATGACTTGTATTATATGACTTATCTTACACTCCATATAAGAAGTATTTCAAGCGGCAGCTTCAGCTTACGGCCATACCAGCCTGGATGCCCCCGATCTCGTCTGATCTCGGAAGCTAAGCAGGGTCGGGCCTGGTTAGTACTTGGATGGGAGACCGCCTGGGAATACCAGGTGCTGTAAGCTTTTTCAACCAGCAGAGAACGCTCTCGCTTAATCTACCCACACATATTTCAACGTGGTAACAGCGACAGCTCACGTCCTAAAGTGTTTTGCACATGGTTAAGGCACTTTAACTCCAACAAATAAGCGCTTCTAAATTATTATCACCAACAAATCAATGACTTGTATTATATGACTTATCTTCAACTCCATATAAGAAGTATTTCAAGCTGCAGCTTCAGCTTACGGCCATACCAGCCTGGATGCGCCCGATCTCGTCTGATCTCGGAAGCTAAGCAGGGTCGGGCCTGGTTAGTACTTGCATGGGAGACCGCCTGGGAATACCAGGTGCTGTAAGCTTTTTCAACCAGCAGAGAACGCTCTCGCTTAATCTACCCACACATATTTCAACGTGGTAACAGCGACAGCTCACGTCCTAAAGTGTTTTGCACATGGTTAAGGCACTTTAACTCCAACAAATAAGCGCTTTTAAATTATTATCACCAACAAATCAATGACTTGTATTATATGACTTATCTTCAACTCCATATAAGAAGTATTTCAAGCTACAGCTTCAGCTTACGGCCATACCAGCCTGGATGCGCCCGATCTCGTCTGATCTCGGAAGCTAAGCAGGGTCGGGCCTGGTTAGTACTTGGATGGGAGACCGCCTGGGAATACCAGGTGCTGTAAGCTTTTTCAACCAGCAGAGAGCGCTCTCGCTTAATCTACCCACAAATATTTCAACGTGGTAACAGCGACAGCTCACGTCCTAAAGTGTTTTGCACATGGTTAAGGCACTTTAACTCCAACAAATAAGCGCTTCTAAATTATTATCACCAACAAATCAATGACTTGTATTATATGACTTATCTTACACTCCATATAAGAAGTATTTCAAGCGGCAGCTTCAGCTTACGGCCATACCAGCCTGGATGCCCCCGATCTCGTCTGATCTCGGAAGCTAAGCAGGGTCGGGCCTGGTTAGTACTTGGATGGGAGACCGCCTGGGAATACCAGGTGCTGTAAGCTTTTTCAACCAGCAGAGAACGCTCTCGCTTAATCTACCCACACATATTTCAACGTGGTAACAGCGACAGCTCACGTCCTAAAGTGTTTTGCACATGGTTAAGGCACTTTAACTCCAACAAATAAGCGCTTCTAAATTATTATCACCAACAAATCAATGACTTGTATTATATGACTTATCTTCAACTCCATATAAGAAGTATTTCAAGCTGCAGCTTCAGCTTACGGCCATACCAGCCTGGATGCGCCCGATCTCGTCTGATCTCGGAAGCTAAGCAGGGTCGGGCCTGGTTAGTACTTGCATGGGAGACCGCCTGGGAATACCAGGTGCTGTAAGCTTTTTCAACCAGCAGAGAACGCTCTCGCTTAATCTACCCACACATATTTCAACGTGGTAACAGCGACAGCTCACGTCCTAAAGTGTTTTGCACATGGTTAAGGCACTTTAACTCCAACAAATAAAACCAACAAATCAATGACTTATATTCTATGACTTATCTTCAACTCCATATCAGAGGTATTTCAAGCTGCAGCTTCTGCTTACGGCCATACCAGCCTGGATGCGCCCGATCTTGTCTGATCTCGGAAGCTAAGCAGGGTCGGGCCTGGTTAGTACTTGGATGGGAGACCGCCTG
>NW_026906210.1:0-115000 GCF_033807715.1 Cololabis saira
TATGACAGAAATCCGCTTTTTGGCATTTTCTCAGCGAGAAACAGTCATTTTGTACCTGAAACACTGTAAGTGGTTTGGTGAGTCCAATAATGAAATGAGTCCCTCAAATCAACTACATAGACACCTTTCTCCAATTTTCCAACGTTTTCAATAGCTTGCCTTAAAAAATCAGAAGGTAAATCAATGTTATGACAGAAATCCGCTTTTTGGCATTTTCTCAGCGAGAAACAGTCATTTTGTACCTGAAACACTGTAAGTGGTTTGGTGAGTCCAATAATGAAATGAGTCTCTCAAATCAACTACATAGACTCCTTTCTCCAATTTTCTACCGTTTTCAATAGCTTGCCTTAAAAAATCAGAAGGTAAATCAATGTTATGACAGAAATCCGCTTTTTGGCATATTCTCAGCGAGAAACAGTCATTTTGTACCTGAAACACTGTAAGTGGTTTGGTGAGTCCAATAATGAAATGAGTCTCTCAAATCAACTACATAGACACCTTTCTCCAATTTTCTAACGTTTTCAATAGCTTGCCTTGAAAAATAAGAAGGTAAATCAATGTTATGACAGAAATCCGCTTTTTGGCATTTTCTCAGCGAGAAACAGTCATTTTGTACCTGAAACACTGTAAGTGGTTTGGTGAGTCCAATAATGAAATGAGTCGCTCAGATCAACTACATAGACACCTTTCTCCAATTTTCTAACGTTTTCAATAGCTTGCCTTAAAAAATCAGAAGGTAAATCAATGTTATGACAGAAATCCGCTTTTTGGCATTTTCTCAGCGAGAAACAGTCATTTTGTACCTGAAACACTGTAAGTGGTTTGGTGAGTCCAATAATGAAATGAGTCTCTCAAATCAACTACATAGACTCCTTTCTCCAATTTTCTAACGTTTTCAATAGCTTGCCTTAAAAAATCAGAAGGTAAATCAATGTTAAGACAGAAATCCGCTTTTTGGCATTTTCTCAGCGAGAAACAGTCATTTTGTACCTGAAACACTGTAAGTGGTTTGGTGAGTCCAATAATGAAATGAGTCTCTCAAATCAACTACATAGACTCCTTTCTCCAATTTTATGACGTTTTCAATAGCTTGCCTTGAAAAATCAGAAGGTAAATCAATGTTATGACAGAAATCCGCTTTTTGGCATTTTCTCAGCGAGAAACAGTCATTTTGTACCTGAAACACTGTAAGTGGTTTGGTGAGTCCAATAATGAAATGAGTCTCTCAAATCAACTACATAGACTCCTTTCTCCAATTTTATGACGTTTTCAATAGCTTGCCTTGAAAAATCAGAAGGTAAATCAATGTTATGACAGAAATCCGCTTTTTGGCATTTTCTCAGCGAGAAACAGTCATTTTGTACCTGAAACACTGTAAGTGGTTTGGTGAGTCCAATAATGAAATGAGTCTCTCAAATCAACTACATAGACACCTTTCTCCAATTTTCTAACGTTTTCAATAGCTTGCCTTAAAAAATAAGAAGGTAAATCAATGTTATGACAGAAATCCGCTTTTTGGCATTTTCTCAGCGAGAAACAGTCATTTTGTACCTGAAACACTGTAAGTGGTTTGGTGAGTCCAATAATGAAATGAGTCTCTCAAATCAACTACATAGACTCCTTTCTCCAATTTTATGACGTTTTCAATAGCTTGCCTTGAAAAATCAGAAGGTAAATCAATGTTATGACAGAAATCCGCTTTTTGGCATTCTCTCAGCGAGAAACAGTCATTTTGTACCTGAAACACTGTAAGTGGTTTGGTGAGTCCAATAATGAAATGAGTCTCTCAAATCAACTACATAGACTCCTTTCTCCAATTTTATGACGTTTTCAATAGCTTGCCTTGAAAAATCAGAAGGTAAATCAATGTTATGACAGAAATCCGCTTTTTGGCATTTTCTCAGCGAGAAACAGTCATTTTGTACCTGAAACACTGTAAGTGGTTTGGTGAGTCCAATAATGAAATGAGTCTCTCAAATCAACTACATAGACTCCTTTCTCCAATTTTCCGACATTTTCAATAGCTTGCCTTAAAAAATCAGAAGGTAAATCAATGTTATGACAGAAATCCGCTTTTCGGCATTTTCTCAGCGAGAAACAGTCATTTTGTACCTGAAACACTGTAAGTGGTTTGGTGAGTCCAATAATGAAATGAGTCTCTCAAATCAACTACATAGACTCCTTTCTCCAATTTTATGACGTTTTCAATAGCTTGCCTTGAAAAATCAGAAGGTAAATCAATGTTATGACAGAAATCCGCTTTTTGGCATTTTCTCAGCGAGAAACAGTCATTTTGTACCTGAAACACTGTAAGTGGTTTGGTGAGTCCAATAATGAAATGAGTCTCTCAAATCAACTACATAGACACCTTTCTCCAATTTTCTAACGTTTTCAATAGCTTGCCTTAAAAAATAAGAAGGTAAATCAATGTTATGACAGAAATCCGCTTTTTGGCATTTTCTCAGCGAGAAACAGTCATTTTGTACCTGAAACACTGTAAGTGGTTTGGTGAGTCCAATAATGAAATGAGTCTCTCAAATCAACTACATAGACACCTTTTCCAATTTTCTAACGTTTTCAATAGCTTGCCTTAAAAAATAAGAAGGTAAATCAATGTTATGACAGAAATCCGCTTTTTGGCATTTTCTCAGCGAGAAACAGTCATTTTGTACCTGAAACACTGTAAGCGGTTTGGAGAGTCCAATAATGAAATGAGTCTCTCAAATCAACTACATAGACTCCTTTCTCCAATTTTATGACGTTTTCAATAGCTTGCCTTGAAAAATCAGAAGGTAAATCAATGTTATGACAGAAATCCGCTTTTTGGCATTTTCTCAGCGAGAAACAGTCATTTTGTACCTGAAACACTGTAAGTGGTTTGGTGAGTCCAATAATGAAATGAGTCTCTCAAATCAACTACATAGACACCTTTCTCCAATTTTCTAACGTTTTCAATAGCTTGCCTTAAAAAATAAGAAGGTAAATCAATGTTATGACAGAAATCCGCTTTTTGGCATTTTCTCAGCGAGAAACAGTCATTTTGTACCTGAAACACTGTAAGTGGTTTGGTGAGTCCAATAATGAAATGAGTCTCTCAAATCAACTACATAGACTCCTTTCTCCAATTTTCCGACATTTTCAATAGCTTGCCTTGAAAAATCAGAAGGTAAATCAATGTTATGACAGAAATCCGCTTTTTGGCATTTTCTCAGCGAGAAACAGTCATTTTGTACCTGAAACACTGTAAGTGGTTTGGTGAGTCCAATAATGAAATGAGTCCCTCAAATCAACTACATAGACACCTTTCTCCAATTTTCCAACGTTTTCAATAGCTTGCCTTAAAAAATCAGAAGGTAAATCAATGTTATGACAGAAATCCGCTTTTTGGCATTTTCTCAGCGAGAAACAGTCATTTTGTACCTGAAACACTGTAAGTGGTTTGGTGAGTCCAATAATGAAATGAGTCTCTCAAATCAACTACATAGACTCCTTTCTCCAATTTTCTAACGTTTTCAATAGCTTGCCTTAAAAAATCAGAAGGTAAATCAATGTTATGACAGAAATCCGCTTTTTGGCATTTTCTCAGCGAGAAACAGTCATTTTGTACCTGAAACACTGTAAGTGGTTTGGTGAGTCCAATAATGAAATGAGTCTCTCAAATCAACTACATAGACTCCTTTCTCCAATTTTATGACGTTTTCAATAGCTTGCCTTAAAAAATCAGAAGGTAAATCAATGTTATGACAGAAATCCGCTTTTTGGCATTTTCTCAGCTAGAAACAGTCATTTTGTACCTGAAACACTGTAAGTGGTTTGGTGAGTCCAATAATGAAATGAGTCTCTCAAATCAACTACATAGACACCTTTCTCCAATTTTCTAACGTTTTCAATAGCTTGCCTTAAAAAATAAGAAGGTAAATCAATGTTATGACAGAAATCCGCTTTTTGGCATTTTCTCAGCGAGAAACAGTCATTTTGTACCTGAAACACTGTAAGTGGTTTGGTGAGTCCAATAATGAAATGAGTCTCTCAAATCAACTACATAGACTCCTTTCTCCAATTTTCTAACGTTTTCAATAGCTTGCCTTAAAAAATCAGAAGGTAAATCAATGTTATGACAGAAATCCGCTTTTTGGCATTTTCTCAGCGAGAAACAGTCATTTTATACCTGAAACACTGTAAGTGGTTTGGTGAGTCCAATAATGAAATGAGTCTCTCAAATCAACTACATAGACTCCTTTCTCCAATTTTCCGACATTTTCAATAGCTTGCCTTGAAAAATCAGAAGGTAAATCAATGTTATGACACAAATCCGCTTTTTGGCATTTTCTCAGCGAGAAACAGTCATTTTGTACCTGAAACACTGTAAGTGGTTTGGTGAGTCCAATAATGAAATGAGTCCCTCAAATCAACTACATAGACACCTTTCTCCAATTTTCCAACGTTTTCAATAGCTTGCCTTAAAAAATCAGAAGGTAAATCAATGTTATGACAGAAATCCGCTTTTTGGCATTTTCTCAGCGAGAAACAGTCATTTTGTACCTGAAACACTGTAAGTGGTTTGGTGAGTCCAATAATGAAATGAGTCTCTCAAATCAACTACATAGACTCCTTTCTCCAATTTTATGACGTTTTCAATAGCTTGCCTTGAAAAATCAGAAGGTAAATCAATGTTATGACAGAAATCCGCTTTTTGGCATTTTCTCAGCGAGAAACAGTCATTTTGTACCTGAAACACTGTAAGTGGTTTGGTGAGTCCAATAATGAAATGAGTCTCTCAAATCAACTACATAGACACCTTTCTCCAATTTTCTAACGTTTTCAATAGCTTGCCTTATAAAATAAGAAGGTAAATCAATGTTATGACAGAAATCCGCTTTTTGGTATTTTCTCAGCGAGAAACAGTCATTTTGTACCTGAAACACTGTAAGCGGTTTGGAGAGTCCAATAATGAAATGAGTCTCTCAAATCAACTACATAGACACCTTTCTCCAATTTTCTAACGTTTTCAATAGCTTGCCTTAAAAAATAAGAAGGTAAATCAATGTTATGACAGAAATCCGCTTTTTGGCATTTTCTCAGCGAGAAACAGTCATTTTGTACCTGAAACACTGTAAGTGGTTTGGTGAGTCCAATAATGAAATGAGTCTCTCAAATCAACTACATAGACTCCTTTCTCCAATTTTCTAACGTTTTCAATAGCTTGCCTTAAAAAATCAGAAGGTAAATCAATGTTATGACAGAAATCCGCTTTTTGGCATTTTCTCAGCGAGAAACAGTCATTTTATACCTGAAACACTGTAAGTGGTTTGGTGAGTCCAATAATGAAATGAGTCTCTCAAATCAACTACATAGACTCCTTTCTCCAATTTTCCGACATTTTCAATAGCTTGCCTTGAAAAATCAGAAGGTAAATCAATGTTATGACACAAATCCGCTTTTTGGCATTTTCTCAGCGAGAAACAGTCATTTTGTACCTGAAACACTGTAAGTGGTTTGGTGAGTCCAATAATGAAATGAGTCCCTCAAATCAACTACATAGACACCTTTCTCCAATTTTCCAACGTTTTCAATAGCTTGCCTTAAAAAATCAGAAGGTAAATCAATGTTATGACAGAAATCCGCTTTTTGGCATTTTCTCAGCGAGAAACAGTCATTTTGTACCTGAAACACTGTAAGTGGTTTGGTGAGTCCAATAATGAAATGAGTCTCTCAAATCAACTACATAGACTCCTTTCTCCAATTTTATGACGTTTTCAATAGCTTGCCTTGAAAAATCAGAAGGTAAATCAATGTTATGACAGAAATCCGCTTTTTGGCATTTTCTCAGCGAGAAACAGTCATTTTGTACCTGAAACACTGTAAGTGGTTTGGTGAGTCCAATAATGAAATGAGTCTCTCAAATCAACTACATAGACACCTTTCTCCAATTTTCTAACGTTTTCAATAGCTTGCCTTATAAAATAAGAAGGTAAATCAATGTTATGACAGAAATCCGCTTTTTGGTATTTTCTCAGCGAGAAACAGTCATTTTGTACCTGAAACACTGTAAGCGGTTTGGAGAGTCCAATAATGAAATGAGTCTCTCAAATCAACTACATAGACACCTTTCTCCAATTTTCTAACGTTTTCAATAGCTTGCCTTAAAAAATCAGAAGGTAAATCAATGTTATGACAGAAATCCGCTTTTTGGCATTTTCTCAGCGAGATACAGTCATTTTGTACCTGAAACACTGTAAGTGGTTTGGTGAGTCCAATAATGAAATGAGTCTCTCAAATCAACTACATAGACTCCTTTCTCCAATTTTATGACGTTTTCAATAGCTTGCCTTGAAAAATCAGAAGGTAAATCAATGTTATGACAGAAATCCGCTTTTTGGCATTTTCTCAGCGAGAAACAGTCATTTTGTACCTTAAACACTGTAAGTGGTTTGGTGAGTCCAATAATGAAATGAGTCCCTCAAATCAACTACATAGACACCTTTCTCCAATTTTCCGACATTTTCAATAGCTTGCCTTAAAAAATCAGAAGGTAAATCAATGTTATGACAGAAATCCGCTTTTTGGCATTTTCTCAGCGAGAAACAGTCATTTTGTACCTGAAACACTGTAAGTGGTTTGGTGAGTCCAATAATGAAATGAGTCTCTCAAATCAACTACATAGACACCTTTCTCCAATTTTCTAACGTTTTCAATAGCTTGCCTTATAAAATAAGAAGGTAAATCAATGTTATGACAGAAATCCGCTTTTTGGTATTTTCTCAGCGAGAAACAGTCATTTTGTACCTGAAACACTGTAAGCGGTTTGGAGAGTCCAATAATGAAATGAGTCTCTCAAATCAACTACATAGACACCTTTCTCCAATTTTCTAACGTTTTCAATAGCTTGCCTTAAAAAATCAGAAGGTAAATCAATGTTATGACAGAAATCCGCTTTTTGGCATTTTCTCAGCGAGATACAGTCATTTTGTACCTGAAACACTGTAAGTGGTTTGGTGAGTCCAATAATGAAATGAGTCTCTCAAATCAACTACATAGACTCCTTTCTCCAATTTTATGACGTTTTCAATAGCTTGCCTTGAAAAATCAGAAGGTAAATCAATGTTATGACAGAAATCCGCTTTTTGGCATTTTCTCAGCGAGAAACAGTCATTTTGTACCTGAAACACTGTAAGTGGTTTGGTGAGTCCAATAATGAAATGAGTCTCTCAAATCAACTACATAGACACCTTTCTCCAATGTTCTAACGTTTTCAATAGCTTGCCTTAAAAAATCAGAAGGTAAATCAATGTTATGACAGAAATCCGCTTTTTGGCATTTTCTCAGCGAGAAACAGTCATTTTGTACCTGAAACACTGTAAGTGGTTTGGTGAGTCCAATAATGAAATGAGTCTCTCAGATCAACTACATAGACACCTTTCTCCAATTTTCTAACGTTTTCAATAGCTTGCCTTAAAAAATCAGAAGGTAAATCAATGTTATGACAGAAATCCGCTTTTTGGCATTTTCTCAGCGAGAAACAGTCATTTTGTACCTGAAACACTGTAAGTGGTTTGGTGAGTCCAATAATGAAATGAGTCTCTCAAATCAACTACATAGACTCCTTTCTCCAATTTTCCGACATTTTCAATAGCTTGCCTTGAAAAATCAGAAGGTAAATCAATGTTATGACAGAAATCCGCTTTTTGGCATTTTCTCAGCGAGAAACAGTCATTTTGTACCTGAAACACTGTAAGTGGTTTGGTGAGTCCAATAATGAAATGAGTCTCTCAAATCAACTACATAGACTCCTTTCTCCAATTTTCTAACGTTTTCAATAGCTTGCCTTAAAAAATCAGAAGGTAAATCAATGTTATGACAGAAATCCGCTTTTTGGCATTTTCTCAGCGAGAAACAGTCATTTTGTACCTGAAACACTGTAAGTGGTTTGGTGAGTCCAATAATGAAATGAGTCTCTCAAATCAACTACATAGACTCCTTTCTCCAATTTTATGACGTTTTCAATAGCTTGCCTTGAAAAATCAGAAGGTAAATCAATGTTATGACAGAAATCCGCTTTTTGGCATTTTCTCAGCGAGAAACAGTCATTTTGTACCTGAAACACTGTAAGTGGTTTGGTGAGTCCAATAATGAAATGAGTCTCTCAAATCAACTACATAGACTCCTTTCTCCAATTTTCTAACGTTTTCAATAGCTTGCCTTAAAAAATCAGAAGGTAAATCAATGTTATGACAGAAATCCGCTTTTTGGCATTTTCTCAGCGAGAAACAGTCATTTTGTACCTGAAACACTGTAAGTGGTTTGGTGAGTCCAATAATGAAATGAGTCTCTCAAATCAACTACATAGACTCCTTTCTCCAATTTTATGACGTTTTCAATAGCTTGCCTTGAAAAATCAGAAGGTAAATCAATGTTATGACAGAAATCCGCTTTTTGGCATTTTCTCAGCGAGAAACAGTCATTTTGTACCTGAAACACTGTAAGTGGTTTGGTGAGTCCAATAATGAAATGAGTCTCTCAAATCAACTACATAGACTCCTTTCTCCAATTTTCCGACATTTTCAATAGCTTGCCTTAAAAAATCAGAAGGTAAATCAATGTTATGACAGAAATCCGCTTTTCGGCATTTTCTCAGCGAGAAACAGTCATTTTGTACCTGAAACACTGTAAGTGGTTTGGTGAGTCCAATAATGAAATGAGTCTCTCAAATCAACTACATAGACTCCTTTCTCCAATTTTATGACGTTTTCAATAGCTTGCCTTGAAAAATCAGAAGGTAAATCAATGTTATGACAGAAATCCGCTTTTTGGCATTTTCTCAGCGAGAAACAGTCATTTTGTACCTGAAACACTGTAAGTGGTTTGGTGAGTCCAATAATGAAATGAGTCTCTCAAATCAACTACATAGACACCTTTCTCCAATTTTCTAACGTTTTCAATAGCTTGCCTTAAAAAATAAGAAGGTAAATCAATGTTATGACAGAAATCCGCTTTTTGGCATTTTCTCAGCGAGAAACAGTCATTTTGTACCTGAAACACTGTAAGTGGTTTGGTGAGTCCAATAATGAAATGAGTCTCTCAAATCAACTACATAGACACCTTTTCCAATTTTCTAACGTTTTCAATAGCTTGCCTTAAAAAATAAGAAGGTAAATCAATGTTATGACAGAAATCCGCTTTTTGGCATTTTCTCAGCGAGAAACAGTCATTTTGTACCTGAAACACTGTAAGCGGTTTGGAGAGTCCAATAATGAAATGAGTCCCTCAAATTAACTACATAGACACCTTTCTCCAATTTTCTAACGTTTTCAATAGCTTGCCTTAAAAAATCAGAAGGTAAATCAATGTTATGACAGAAATCCGCTTTTTGGCATTTTCTCAGCAAGAAACAGTCATTTTGTACCTGAAACACTGTAAGTGGTTTGGTGAGTCCAATAATGAAATGAGTCTCTCAAATCAACTACATAGACTCCTTTCTCCAATTTTCCGACATTTTCAATAGCTTGCCTTGAAAAATCAGAAGGTAAATCAATGTTATGACAGAAATCCGCTTTTTGGCATTTTCTCAGCGAGAAACAGTCATTTTGTACCTGAAACACTGTAAGTGGTTTGGTGAGTCCAATAATGAAATGAGTCGCTCAAATCAACTACATAGACACCTTTCTCCAATTTTCCGACATTTTCAATAGCTTGCCTTAAAAAATCAGAAGGTAAATCAATGTTATGACAGAAATCCGCTTTTTGGCATTTTCTCAGCGAGAAACAGTCATTTTGTACCTGAAACACTGTAAGTGGTTTGGTGAGTCCAATAATGAAATGAGTCGCTCAAATCAACTACATAGACACCTTTCTCCAATTTTCCGACATTTTCAATAGCTTGCCTTAAAAAATCAGAAGGTAAATCAATGTTATGACAGAAATCCGCTTTTTGGCATTTTCTCAGCGAGAAACAGTCATTTTGTACCTGAAACACTGTAAGTGGTTTGGTGAGTCCAATAATGAAATGAGTCTCTCAAATCAACTACATAGACTCCTTTCTCCAATTTTATGACGTTTTCAATAGCTTGCCTTGAAAAATCAGAAGGTAAATCAATGTTATGACAGAAATCCGCTTTTTGGCATTCTCTCAGCGAGAAACAGTCATTTTGTACCTGAAACACTGTAAGTGGTTTGGTGAGTCCAGTAATGAAATGAGTCTCTCAAATCAACTACATAGACTCCTTTCTCCAATTTTCTAACGTTTTCAATAGCTTGCCTTAAAAAATCAGAAGGTAAATCAATGTTAAGACAGAAATCCGCTTTTTGGCATTTTCTCAGCGAGAAACAGTCATTTTGTACCTGAAACACTGTAAGTGGTTTGGTGAGTCCAATAATGAAATGAGTCTCTCAAATCAACTACATAGACTCCTTTCTCCAATTTTATGACGTTTTCAATAGCTTGCCTTGAAAAATCAGAAGGTAAATCAATGTTATGACAGAAATCCGCTTTTTGGCATTCTCTCAGCGAGAAACAGTCATTTTGTACCTGAAACACTGTAAGTGGTTTGGTGAGTCCAATAATGAAATGAGTCTCTCAAATCAACTACATAGACACCTTTCTCCAATTTTCTAACGTTTTCAATAGCTTGCCTTAAAAAATAAGAAGGTAAATCAATGTTATGACAGAAATCCGCTTTTTGGCATTTTCTCAGCGAGAAACAGTCATTTTGTACCTGAAACACTGTAAGTGGTTTGGTGAGTCCAATAATGAAATGAGTCTCTCAAATCAACTACATAGACACCTTTCTCCAATTTTCTAACGTTTTCAATAGCTTGCCTTAAAAAATAAGAAGGTAAATCAATGTTATGACAGAAATCCGCTTTTTGGCATTTTCTCAGCGAGAAACAGTCATTTTGTACCTGAAACACTGTAAGTGGTTTGGTGAGTCCAATAATGAAATGAGTCTCTCAAATCAACTACATAGACACCTTTCTCCAATTTTCTAACGTTTTCAATAGCTTGCCTTAAAAAATAAGAAGGTAAATCAATGTTATGACAGAAATCCGCTTTTTGGCATTTTCTCAGCGAGAAACAGTCATTTTGTACCTGAAACACTGTAAGTGGTTTGGTGAGTCCAATAATGAAATGAGTCTCTCAAATCAACTACATAGACTCCTTTCTCCAATTTTATGACGTTTTCAATAGCTTGCCTTGAAAAATCAGAAGGTAAATCAATGTTATGACAGAAATCCGCTTTTTGGCATTCTCTCAGCGAGAAACAGTCATTTTGTACCTGAAACACTGTAAGTGGTTTGGTGAGTCCAGTAATGAAATGAGTCTCTCAAATCAACTACATAGACTCCTTTCTCCAATTTTATGACGTTTTCAATAGCTTGCCTTGAAAAATCAGAAGGTAAATCAATGTTATGACAGGAATCCGCTTTTTGGCATTTTCTCAGCGAGAAACAGTCATTTTGTACCTGAAACACTGTAAGTGGTTTGGTGAGTCCAATAATGAAATGAGTCTCTCAAATCAACTACATAGACTCCTTTCTCCAATTTTCTAACGTTTTCAATAGCTTGCCTTAAAAAATCAGAAGGTAAATCAATGTTAAGACAGAAATCCGCTTTTTGGCATTTTCTCAGCGAGAAACAGTCATTTTGTACCTGAAACACTGTAAGTGGTTTGGTGAGTCCAATAATGAAATGAGTCTCTCAAATCAACTACATAGACTCCTTTCTCCAATTTTATGACGTTTTCAATAGCTTGCCTTGAAAAATCAGAAGGTAAATCAATGTTATGACAGAAATCCGCTTTTTGGCATTCTCTCAGCGAGAAACAGTCATTTTGTACCTGAAACACTGTAAGTGGTTTGGTGAGTCCAATAATGAAATGAGTCTCTCAAATCAACTACATAGACTCCTTTCTCCAATTTTATGACGTTTTCAATAGCTTGCCTTGAAAAATCAGAAGGTAAATCAATGTTATGACAGAAATCCGCTTTTTGGCATTTTCTCAGCGAGAAACAGTCATTTTGTACCTGAAACACTGTAAGTGGTTTGGTGAGTCCAATAATGAAATGAGTCTCTCAAATCAACTACATAGACTCCTTTCTCCAATTTTCCGACATTTTCAATAGCTTGCCTTAAAAAATCAGAAGGTAAATCAATGTTATGACAGAAATCCGCTTTTCGGCATTTTCTCAGCGAGAAACAGTCATTTTGTACCTGAAACACTGTAAGTGGTTTGGTGAGTCCAATAATGAAATGAGTCTCTCAAATCAACTACATAGACTCCTTTCTCCAATTTTATGACGTTTTCAATAGCTTGCCTTGAAAAATCAGAAGGTAAATCAATGTTATGACAGAAATCCGCTTTTTGGCATTTTCTCAGCGAGAAACAGTCATTTTGTACCTGAAACACTGTAAGTGGTTTGGTGAGTCCAATAATGAAATGAGTCTCTCAAATCAACTACATAGACACCTTTCTCCAATTTTCTAACGTTTTCAATAGCTTGCCTTAAAAAATAAGAAGGTAAATCAATGTTATGACAGAAATCCGCTTTTTGGCATTTTCTCAGCGAGAAACAGTCATTTTGTACCTGAAACACTGTAAGTGGTTTGGTGAGTCCAATAATGAAATGAGTCTCTCAAATCAACTACATAGACACCTTTTCCAATTTTCTAACGTTTTCAATAGCTTGCCTTAAAAAATAAGAAGGTAAATCAATGTTATGACAGAAATCCGCTTTTTGGCATTTTCTCAGCGAGAAACAGTCATTTTGTACCTGAAACACTGTAAGCGGTTTGGAGAGTCCAATAATGAAATGAGTCTCTCAAATCAACTACATAGACTCCTTTCTCCAATTTTATGACGTTTTCAATAGCTTGCCTTGAAAAATCAGAAGGTAAATCAATGTTATGACAGAAATCCGCTTTTTGGCATTTTCTCAGCGAGAAACAGTCATTTTGTACCTGAAACACTGTAAGTGGTTTGGTGAGTCCAATAATGAAATGAGTCTCTCAAATCAACTACATAGACACCTTTCTCCAATTTTCTAACGTTTTCAATAGCTTGCCTTAAAAAATAAGAAGGTAAATCAATGTTATGACAGAAATCCGCTTTTTGGCATTTTCTCAGCGAGAAACAGTCATTTTGTACCTGAAACACTGTAAGTGGTTTGGTGAGTCCAATAATGAAATGAGTCTCTCAAATCAACTACATAGACTCCTTTCTCCAATTTTCCGACATTTTCAATAGCTTGCCTTGAAAAATCAGAAGGTAAATCAATGTTATGACAGAAATCCGCTTTTTGGCATTTTCTCAGCGAGAAACAGTCATTTTGTACCTGAAACACTGTAAGTGGTTTGGTGAGTCCAATAATGAAATGAGTCCCTCAAATCAACTACATAGACACCTTTCTCCAATTTTCCAACGTTTTCAATAGCTTGCCTTAAAAAATCAGAAGGTAAATCAATGTTATGACAGAAATCCGCTTTTTGGCATTTTCTCAGCGAGAAACAGTCATTTTGTACCTGAAACACTGTAAGTGGTTTGGTGAGTCCAATAATGAAATGAGTCTCTCAAATCAACTACATAGACTCCTTTCTCCAATTTTCTAACGTTTTCAATAGCTTGCCTTAAAAAATCAGAAGGTAAATCAATGTTATGACAGAAATCCGCTTTTTGGCATTTTCTCAGCGAGAAACAGTCATTTTGTACCTGAAACACTGTAAGTGGTTTGGTGAGTCCAATAATGAAATGAGTCTCTCAAATCAACTACATAGACTCCTTTCTCCAATTTTATGACGTTTTCAATAGCTTGCCTTAAAAAATCAGAAGGTAAATCAATGTTATGACAGAAATCCGCTTTTTGGCATTTTCTCAGCTAGAAACAGTCATTTTGTACCTGAAACACTGTAAGTGGTTTGGTGAGTCCAATAATGAAATGAGTCTCTCAAATCAACTACATAGACACCTTTCTCCAATTTTCTAACGTTTTCAATAGCTTGCCTTAAAAAATAAGAAGGTAAATCAATGTTATGACAGAAATCCGCTTTTTGGCATTTTCTCAGCGAGAAACAGTCATTTTGTACCTGAAACACTGTAAGTGGTTTGGTGAGTCCAATAATGAAATGAGTCTCTCAAATCAACTACATAGACTCCTTTCTCCAATTTTCTAACGTTTTCAATAGCTTGCCTTAAAAAATCAGAAGGTAAATCAATGTTATGACAGAAATCCGCTTTTTGGCATTTTCTCAGCGAGAAACAGTCATTTTATACCTGAAACACTGTAAGTGGTTTGGTGAGTCCAATAATGAAATGAGTCTCTCAAATCAACTACATAGACTCCTTTCTCCAATTTTCCGACATTTTCAATAGCTTGCCTTGAAAAATCAGAAGGTAAATCAATGTTATGACACAAATCCGCTTTTTGGCATTTTCTCAGCGAGAAACAGTCATTTTGTACCTGAAACACTGTAAGTGGTTTGGTGAGTCCAATAATGAAATGAGTCCCTCAAATCAACTACATAGACACCTTTCTCCAATTTTCCAACGTTTTCAATAGCTTGCCTTAAAAAATCAGAAGGTAAATCAATGTTATGACAGAAATCCGCTTTTTGGCATTTTCTCAGCGAGAAACAGTCATTTTGTACCTGAAACACTGTAAGTGGTTTGGTGAGTCCAATAATGAAATGAGTCTCTCAAATCAACTACATAGACTCCTTTCTCCAATTTTATGACGTTTTCAATAGCTTGCCTTGAAAAATCAGAAGGTAAATCAATGTTATGACAGAAATCCGCTTTTTGGCATTTTCTCAGCGAGAAACAGTCATTTTGTACCTGAAACACTGTAAGTGGTTTGGTGAGTCCAATAATGAAATGAGTCTCTCAAATCAACTACATAGACACCTTTCTCCAATTTTCTAACGTTTTCAATAGCTTGCCTTATAAAATAAGAAGGTAAATCAATGTTATGACAGAAATCCGCTTTTTGGTATTTTCTCAGCGAGAAACAGTCATTTTGTACCTGAAACACTGTAAGCGGTTTGGAGAGTCCAATAATGAAATGAGTCTCTCAAATCAACTACATAGACACCTTTCTCCAATTTTCTAACGTTTTCAATAGCTTGCCTTAAAAAATCAGAAGGTAAATCAATGTTATGACAGAAATCCGCTTTTTGGCATTTTCTCAGCGAGATACAGTCATTTTGTACCTGAAACACTGTAAGTGGTTTGGTGAGTCCAATAATGAAATGAGTCTCTCAAATCAACTACATAGACTCCTTTCTCCAATTTTATGACGTTTTCAATAGCTTGCCTTGAAAAATCAGAAGGTAAATCAATGTTATGACAGAAATCCGCTTTTTGGCATTTTCTCAGCGAGAAACAGTCATTTTGTACCTTAAACACTGTAAGTGGTTTGGTGAGTCCAATAATGAAATGAGTCCCTCAAATCAACTACATAGACACCTTTCTCCAATTTTCCGACATTTTCAATAGCTTGCCTTAAAAAATCAGAAGGTAAATCAATGTTATGACAGAAATCCGCTTTTTGGCATTTTCTCAGCGAGAAACAGTCATTTTGTACCTGAAACACTGTAAGTGGTTTGGTGAGTCCAATAATGAAATGAGTCTCTCAAATCAACTACATAGACACCTTTCTCCAATTTTCTAACGTTTTCAATAGCTTGCCTTATAAAATAAGAAGGTAAATCAATGTTATGACAGAAATCCGCTTTTTGGTATTTTCTCAGCGAGAAACAGTCATTTTGTACCTGAAACACTGTAAGCGGTTTGGAGAGTCCAATAATGAAATGAGTCTCTCAAATCAACTACATAGACACCTTTCTCCAATTTTCTAACGTTTTCAATAGCTTGCCTTAAAAAATCAGAAGGTAAATCAATGTTATGACAGAAATCCGCTTTTTGGCATTTTCTCAGCGAGATACAGTCATTTTGTACCTGAAACACTGTAAGTGGTTTGGTGAGTCCAATAATGAAATGAGTCTCTCAAATCAACTACATAGACTCCTTTCTCCAATTTTATGACGTTTTCAATAGCTTGCCTTGAAAAATCAGAAGGTAAATCAATGTTATGACAGAAATCCGCTTTTTGGCATTTTCTCAGCGAGAAACAGTCATTTTGTACCTGAAACACTGTAAGTGGTTTGGTGAGTCCAATAATGAAATGAGTCTCTCAAATCAACTACATAGACACCTTTCTCCAATGTTCTAACGTTTTCAATAGCTTGCCTTAAAAAATCAGAAGGTAAATCAATGTTATGACAGAAATCCGCTTTTTGGCATTTTCTCAGCGAGAAACAGTCATTTTGTACCTGAAACACTGTAAGTGGTTTGGTGAGTCCAATAATGAAATGAGTCTCTCAGATCAACTACATAGACACCTTTCTCCAATTTTCTAACGTTTTCAATAGCTTGCCTTAAAAAATCAGAAGGTAAATCAATGTTATGACAGAAATCCGCTTTTTGGCATTTTCTCAGCGAGAAACAGTCATTTTGTACCTGAAACACTGTAAGTGGTTTGGTGAGTCCAATAATGAAATGAGTCTCTCAAATCAACTACATAGACTCCTTTCTCCAATTTTCCGACATTTTCAATAGCTTGCCTTGAAAAATCAGAAGGTAAATCAATGTTATGACAGAAATCCGCTTTTTGGCATTTTCTCAGCGAGAAACAGTCATTTTGTACCTGAAACACTGTAAGTGGTTTGGTGAGTCCAATAATGAAATGAGTCTCTCAAATCAACTACATAGACTCCTTTCTCCAATTTTCTAACGTTTTCAATAGCTTGCCTTAAAAAATCAGAAGGTAAATCAATGTTATGACAGAAATCCGCTTTTTGGCATTTTCTCAGCGAGAAACAGTCATTTTGTACCTGAAACACTGTAAGTGGTTTGGTGAGTCCAATAATGAAATGAGTCTCTCAAATCAACTACATAGACTCCTTTCTCCAATTTTATGACGTTTTCAATAGCTTGCCTTGAAAAATCAGAAGGTAAATCAATGTTATGACAGAAATCCGCTTTTTGGCATTTTCTCAGCGAGAAACAGTCATTTTGTACCTGAAACACTGTAAGTGGTTTGGTGAGTCCAATAATGAAATGAGTCTCTCAAATCAACTACATAGACTCCTTTCTCCAATTTTCTAACGTTTTCAATAGCTTGCCTTAAAAAATCAGAAGGTAAATCAATGTTATGACAGAAATCCGCTTTTTGGCATTTTCTCAGCGAGAAACAGTCATTTTGTACCTGAAACACTGTAAGTGGTTTGGTGAGTCCAATAATGAAATGAGTCTCTCAAATCAACTACATAGACACCTTTCTCCAATTTTCTAACGTTTTCAATAGCTTGCCTTGAAAAATCAGAAGGTAAATCAATGTTATGACAGAAATCCGCTTTTTGGCATTTTCTCAGCGAGAAACAGTCATTTTGTACCTGAAACACTGTAAGTGGTTTGGTGAGTCCAATAATGAAATGAGTCTCTCAAATCAACTACATAGACACCTTTCTCCAATGTTCTAACGTTTTCAATAGCTTGCCTTAAAAAATCAGAAGGTAAATCAATGTTATGACAGAAATCCGCTTTTTGGCATTTTCTCAGCGAGAAACAGTCATTTTGTACCTGAAACACTGTAAGTGGTTTGGTGAGTCCAATAATGAAATGAGTCTCTCAAATCAACTACATAGCCTCCTTTCTCCAATTTTCCGACATTTTCAATAGCTTGCCTTGAAAAATCAGAAGGTAAATCAATGTTATGACAGAAATCCGCATTTTGGCATTTTCTCAGCGAGAAACAGTCATTTTGTACCTGAAACACTGTAAGTGGTTTGGTGAGTCCAATAATGAAATGAGTCTCTCAAATCAACTACATAGACACATTTCTCCAATTTTCTAACGTTTTCAATAGCTTGCCTTAAAAAATAAGAAGGTAAATCAATGTTATGACAGAAATCCGCTTTTTGGCATTTTCTCAGCGAGAAACAGTCATTTTGTACCTGAAACACTGTAAGTGGTTTGGTGAGTCCAATAATGAAATGAGTCTCTCAAATAAACTACATAGACTCCTTTCTCCAATTTTCCGACATTTTCAATAGCTTGCCTTGAAAAATCAGAAGGTAAATCAATGTTATGACAGAAATCCGCTTTTTGGCATTTTCTCAGCGAGAAACAGTCATTTTGTACCTGAAACACTGTAAGTGGTTTGGTGAGTCCAATAATGAAATGAGTCCCTCAAATCAACTACATAGACACCTTTCTCCAATTTTCCAACGTTTTCAATAGCTTGCCTTAAAAAATCAGAAGGTAAATCAATGTTATGACAGAAATCCGCCTTTTGGCATTTTCTCAGCGAGAAACAGTCATTTTGTACCTGAAACACTGTAAGTGGTTTGGTGAGTCCAATAATGAAATGAGTCTCTCAAATCAACTACATAGACTCCTTTCTCCAATTTTCTGACGTTTTCAATAGCTTGCCTTAAAAAATCAGAAGGTAGGATTCTTAATAGGACTAGCTGTTAATATCCCTAAAATATATCAGCACGATAACTCCTATCGGACATGACTGTGGGGTGGAGTTTGGACAGGATCGCGGGGCACCACCAAATCTACACGTCATCAGTTGTGTGCCTTGTCTTCATCAGGTGTTTCGGCCTCTTAACACAATACACCCTCTTCCAAGGTTGGCCTGCCACAGGCTGATCAGACCTGGGTGTGTGTCATATGGTGGCACCCCGTGGTCATCAAACAGCCCATGTTGCATCCCTCCGTTTCAGCCACAGCCAGTGACTGCTCCGTTCGGCTGCTTTGGCAAGTTCTTTTATTGCCTTCCGCTGGGCCTGTCCTCTGATCCCAACTTCCTTCAGGAGCCGTGTGGTGGACCTGGCTACAAAGCCTCGGCAGCCAACCTCCACTGGCCACACCTTTACGTTCCATCCCCGCGCCTCAGCATCAGCTGCTAGGTTAGCATAACGCAGCGTTTTTCTTTCGAATGCTTCGTCGATGTTATCCTCCCACGGGACAGTCAGCTCCACAATGAAGACACGCCGGCAGGACTTGGACCAGAGGACCAAATCTGGGCGCAAGTTGGTTGCTGCGATTTCTGGCGGGAAAGTGAGCCTCTGGCTGAGGTCTACCCGCATTTCCCAATCCCGGGCTGTGTCCAGTGGGCCTGAGTTTGGAGGTGATGGCTTGGTTCTCCGTTTCTCCCCTTGTCGGACGAATGTTGTCTTCCGTGGGAGGGTGGTCTGGGTTTTGAAAGGCATGGCGTTGATGGTGACCCTCTTGTCCTCAAGTTCGGCAGCCAAGCCCTTCAACCCTTGGTTATGGCGCCAGGTGTATCTTCCTTGAGTCAGGCTGGTCTTGCAACCCACCAGGATGTGTTTGAGGGTTGCTGGGGCTGCACACTGCAGGCAGGCTGGGTCCTCTCCATACCAGAGATGTAGGTTGGTTGGAGAGGGCAGGACATCATAAGTGGCTCTGATGATGAAGCTGAGCCTATTAGCCTCCATGCTCCACATCTCATTCCACGTGATTTTCCTCCTCTCCACACCCTCCCACCTCATCCAGGCGTCCTTGCTGGGCTTGGGAGACTGCCTTGGCACACCTGGCTGCCTCCCCCTGGTTGCGCACCTCCTCAACCACCATGTGTCGCCGTTCAGACGGAGTAGCCTTTTGCCAAGCGGGTGTTGTTGCTTCCAGGCCAAGACCCCCTCTGCCATGTTGGACTCGTCCCACTATATCCCGGTGTCTGAGGGTGGTCTTTGCCACTGCTACTGCTGCAGATGGTTTCCATTTCCTCCCTGTTGCCAGGTTTGGAGCCGCATCTCTGACGCATGGGTCCCGGGATTCTGTAAGAGTCATTTCCACCCTTGTTTTGGCACATTTGTACTCCTCCACCAGGCTTGAGATTGGAAGGGAGAGCGCTCCATTGCCATACAGGCCTATGCTGGAAAGGCATCTCGGCAGTCCAAGCCACTTCCTCACTTGGGCATTCACCAGTCTCTCAAGCCGATTGACATGAGATAAGGTGACCTCATAGATGGAAATTGGCCACATGAGGCGAGGTAGCAGCCCAAACTTAAAGCACCATAGCTTCAATTTTCCAGGGAGAGCAGTGTTGTTAATCTGCTTGAGGCCGCTGATTGTATCCTGCCTGAGTTGTTCCACCTGCTCAGAGTCTTTAAGTTCTGCGCTATACCATCGGCCAAGGCTTTTGATAGGCTTCTCCAGAACTGTTGGGATTGGCTGGTCGTCCACATAGAACCTTGCATTGGTGAGCTTACCTTTGACAATGGAGATGCTACGGGATTTGCTGGGTTTAATCTCCATTCGTGCCCATTTGATGTTTCCCCGGAGTTTCTCCAGCAGACGTTTGGTACATGCGACCGTTGTTGTTATTGTCGTCATGTCGTCCATGTACGCCCTGATTGGGGGAAGACGGAGCCCGCTCTTCAATCGTTCTCCTCCAACCACCCATCGTGATGCACAAATAAGTAGCTCCATTGCCATTGTAAACACCAGTGGCGAGATGGTGCAGCCCGCCATAATGCCTATCTCAAGGTGCTGCCAGGCAGTTGTACTATCCTGTGCTGTAACACAGAATTGGAGATCCTGGAAGTAGGCTTTGACTAGACTTGTGATGCCCTCTGGCACTTGAAAGAAGTTGAACGCTGTCCACAAGATCTCATGAGGCACTGACCCGAAGGCATTGGCAAGATCTAAAAACACCACATGCAGGTCTTTCTTCTCCTTCTTGGCCGTCTGTACTTGGTGCCCGATGACATTTGTGTGTTCCAAGTAACCTGAGAACCCACTTATCCCTGCCTTTTTCACTGAGGTGTCAACAAAGTTGTTCGCCAGCAGGAATGCTGAGAGCCTACGGGCCACGACACTGAAGAAAATCTTTCCTTCCACATTGAGAAGGCTGATCTGGCGAAACTGCTCGATGGTTGAGGAATTCTTCTCTTTGGGAATCAGGATCCCTCCTGCCCGTCGCCATGCCTTTGGTATCATTCCTTTTTCCCATGCCACTTTCATAAGCTTCCAGAGGTATTTCAAGATGCCTGGCGTGTTCTTATACACCCTGTATGGAATGCCGTTGGGCCCCGGGGCTGAAGCTGTTCTTGCCCGTTTTACTGTGCTCTCAACTTCGCTCCATGTGGGGGGCCTTGTTTCCATCTGGTGCTCAGGTGGTTGGATGGGTGGCATATCCTCCGGAATGCTGGCTGGCACATGCCTCTGTTTGTCGGAGTAGGTCTTCCGAAGATGTTCTTCCAGTTCTCTTATGGGTACTTTGAGGGTCCCAGATTTCTCCCTGACAAAGAGGTCCTTAACAAATTTATAGGGATCTCTGTAGAAGGCAGTCCTCGTTCGCTCTCTCTTCTTATGTTGCCTTCTCAGGCATTCTGCTCTTCGCAGTGCTGCCAGACGCTGCTTGATGTCGCCCTGTAGTGCCCCAAGGCCTTTCCTTTCCACTTCCGTGGCCTTCTTCCATTGTTTCCTCAGGCACCTCCTTTCTTTCACGAGTCTCTGAATCTCTTGTTGTCTCCTGGACTTGAGATGAGCAGATGGTTCCTTCTGTGTCTGCAAGTTCTCACGTTTCACAACAAATCTCTCTGCTCCATAGCTATAAATGGTCTCTCCGATCTTGTCCAGTTTTTTCTCCACACCCCCTTTCAGACCTTCTAAAAGGTGGACGAGGTCTGTGTCTGTGGTTTCCCACTCCTTTTTCAGACAGGATTTAGGCCACAAGATTTGAGGTTTTCGTCCAGTCAGCCTCCGCTCTACTGCTGTCTGTGGCTGGATGGGCTCTGGGCTGATGTTCATAAATGGATCTGTGCTTGATTGAGCTTCGTCTGGGGTTCTGATACCCTGTGGACTGTGGTGAATATCCTGCCATTGGGCTTCACTCGACTGATTTGCCCTACCTCTAAGGAAGTAATGGTCAATGCGAGGCCCCTTGCTAAGCTCTCTCAGACACTTGAAACAATGTTATTACAGAAATCCGCTTTTTGGCAGTTTCTCAGCGAGAAACAGTCATTTTGAACCTGAAACACTGTAAGTGGTTTGGTGAGTCCAATAATGAAATGAGTCTCTCAAATCAACTACATAGACTCCTTTCTCCAATTTTCTAACGTTTTCAATAGCTTGCCTTAAAAAATCTGAAGGTAAATCAATGTTATGACAGAAATCCGCTTTTTGGCATTTTCTCAGCGAGAAACAGTCATTTTGTACCTGAAACACTGTAAGTGGTTTGGTGAGTCCAATAATGAAATGAGTCTCTCAAATCAACTACATAGACTCCTTTCTCCAATTTTCCGACATTTTCAATAGCTTGCCTTGAAAAGTCATAAGGTAAATCAATGTTATGACAGAAATCCGCTTTTTGGCAGTTTCTCAGCGAGAAACAGTCATTTTGAACCTGAAACACTGTAAGTGGTTTGGTGAGTCCAATAATGAAATGAGTCTCTCAAATCAACTACATAGACTCCTTTCTCCAATTTTCTGACGTTTTCAATAGCTTGCCTTGAAAAATCAGAAGGTAAATCAATGTTATGACAGAAATCCGCTTTTTGGCATTTTCTCAGCGAGAAACAGTCATTTTGTACCTGAAACACTGTAAGTGGTTTGGTGAGTCCAATAATGAAATGAGTCTCTCAAATCAACTACATAGACTCCTTTCTCCAATTTTCTGACGTTTTCAATAGCTTGCCTTAAAAATTCAGAAGGTAAAACAATGTTATTACAGAAATCCGCTTTTTGGCATTTCTCAGCGAGAAACAGTCATTTTGTACCTGAAACACTGTAAGTGGTTTGGTGAGTCCAATAATGAAATGAGTCCCTCAAATCAACTACATAGACTCCTTTCTCCAATTTTCTGACGTTTTCAATAGCTTGCCTTAAAAAATCAGAAGGTAAAACAATGTTATTACAGAAATCCGCTTTTTGGCATTTTCTCAGCGAGAAACGGTCATTTTGTACCTGAAACACTGTAAGTGGTTTGGTGAGTCCAATAATGAAATGAGTCTCTCAAATCAACTACATAGACTCCTTTCTCCAATTTTCTGACGTTTTCAATAGCTTGCCTTAAAAAATCAGAAGGTAAATCAATGTTATGACAGAAATCCGCTTTTTGGCCTTTTCTCAGCGAGAAACAGTCATTTTGTACCTGAAACACTGTAAGTGGTTTGGTGAGTCCAATAATGAAATGAGTCTCTCAAATCAACTACATAGACTCCTTTCTCCAATTTTCTGACGTTTTCAATAGCTTGCCTTGAAAAATCAGAAGGTAAATCAATGTTATGACAGAAATCCGCTTTTTGGCATTTTCTCAGCGAGAAACAGTCATTTTGTACCTGAAACACTGTAAGTGGTTTGGTGAGTCCAATAATGAAATGAGTCTCTCAAATCAACTACATAGACTCCTTTCTCCAATTTTCTGACGTTTTCAATAGCTTGCCTTAAAAATTCAGAAGGTAAAACAATGTTATTACAGAAATCCGCTTTTTGGCATTTTCTCAGCGAGAAACAGTCATTTTGTACCTGAAACACTGTAAGTGGTTTGGTGAGTCCAATAATGAAATGAGTCCCTCAAATCAACTACATAGACTCCTTTCTCCAATTTTCTGACGTTTTCAATAGCTTGCCTTAAAAAATCAGAAGGTAAAACAATGTTATTACAGAAATCCGCTTTTTGGCATTTTCTCAGCGAGAAACGGTCATTTTGTACCTGAAACACTGTAAGTGGTTTGGTGAGTCCAATAATGAAATGAGTCTCTCAAATCAACTACATAGACTCCTTTCTCCAATTTTCTGACGTTTTCAATAGCTTGCCTTAAAAAATCAGAAGGTAAAACAATGTTATTACAGAAATCCGCTTTTTGGCATTTTCTCAGCGAGAAACGGTCATTTTGTACCTGAAACACTGTAAGTGGTTTGGTGAGTCCAATAATGAAATGAGTCTCTCAAATCAACTACATAGACTCCTTTCTCCAATTTTCTGACGTTTTCAATAGCTTGCCTTAAAAAATCAGAAGGTAAATCAATGTTATGACAGAAATCCGCTTTTTGGCAGTTTCTCAGCGAGAAACAGTCATTTTGTACCTGAAACACTGTAAGTGGTTTGGTGAGTCCAATAATGAAATGAGTCTCTCAAATCAACTACATAGACTCCTTTCTCCAATTTTCTGACGTTTTCAATAGCTTGCCTTGATAAATCAGCAGGTAAATCAATGTTATGACAGAAATCCGCTTTTTGGCATTTTCTCAGCGAGAAAGTCATTTTGTACCTGAAACACTGTAAGTGGTTTGGTGAGTCCAATAATGAAATGAGTCCCTCAAATCAACTACATAGACACCTTTCTCCAATTTTCCAACGTTTTCAATAGCTTGCCTTAAAAAATCAGAAGGTAAATCAATGTTATGACAGAAATCCGCTTTTTGGCATTTTCTCAGCGAGAAACAGTCACTTTGTACCTGAAACACTGTAAGTGGTTTGGTGAGTCCAATAATGAAATGAGTCTCTCAAATCAACTACATAGACACCTTTCTCCAATTTTCTAACGTTTTCAATAGCTTGCCTTGAAAAATCAGAAGGTAAATCAATGTTATGACAGAAATCCGCTTTTTGGCATTTTCTCAGCGAGAAACAGTCATTTTGTACGTGAAACACTGTAAGTGGTTTGGTGAGTCCAATAATGATATGAGTCTCTCAAATCAAACTACATAGACTCTTTTCTCCAATTTTCTGACGTTTTCAATAGCTTGCCTTAAAAAATCAGAAGGTAAATCAATGTTATGACAGAAATCCGCTTTTTGGCAGTTTCTCAGCGAGAAACAGTCATTTTGTACCTGAAACACTGTAAGTGGTTTGGTGAGTCCAATAATTAAATGAGTCTCTCAAATCAACTACATAGACTCCTTTCTCCAATTTTCTGACGTTTTCAATAGCTTGCCTTGATAAATCAGCAGGTAAATCAATGTTATGACAGAAATCCGCTTTTTGGCATTTTCTCAGCGAGAAAGTCATTTTGTACCTGAAACACTGTAAGTGGTTTGGTGAGTCCAATAATGAAATGAGTCCCTCAAATCAACTACATAGACACCTTTCTCCAATTTTCTAACGTTTTCAATTGCTTGCCTTAAAAAATCAGAAGGTAAATCAATGTTATGACAGAGATCCGCTTTTTGGCAGTTTCTCAGCGAGAAACAGTCATTTTGTACCTGAAACACTGTAAGTGGTTTGGTGAGTCCAATAATGAAATGAGTCTCTCAAATCAACTACATAGACTCCTTTCTCCGATTTTCTGAAGTTTTCAATAGGTTGCCTTAAAAATTCAGAAGGTAAAACAATGTTATTACAGAAATCCGCGTTTTGGCATTTTTCTCAGCGAGAAACAGTCACTTTGTACCTGAAACACTGTAAATGGTTTGGTTAGTCCAATAATGAAATGAGTCTCTCAAATCAACTACATAGACACCTTTCTCCAATTTTCTAACGTTTTCAATAGCTTGCCTTGAAAAATCAGAAGGTAAATCAATGTTATGACAGAAATCCGCTTTTTGGCATTTTCTCAGCGAGAAACAGTCATTTTGTACGTGAAACACTGTAAGTGGTTTGGTGAGTCCAAAAATGATATGAGTCTCTCAAATCAAACTACATAGACTCTTTTCTCCAATTTTCTGACGTTTTCAATAGCTTGCCTTAAAAAATCAGAAGGTAAATCAATGTTATGACAGAAATCCGCTTTTTGGCAGTTTCTCAGCGAGAAACAGTCATTTTGTACCTGAAACACTGTAAGTGGTTTGGTGAGTCCAATAATGAAATGAGTCTCTCACATCAACTACATAGACTCCTTTCTCCAATTTTCTGACGTTTTCAATAGCTTGCCTTTAAAAATCAGAAGGTAAATCAATGTTATGACAGAAATCCGCTTTTTGGCAGTTTCTCAGCGAGAAACAGTCATTTTGTACCTGAAACACTGTAAGTGGTTTGGTGAGTCCAATAATGAAATGAGTCCCACAAATCAACTACATAGACTCCTTTCTCCAATTTTCTGACGTTTTCAATAGCTTGCCTTAAAAAATCAGAAGGTAAAACAATGTTATTACAGAAATCCGCTTTTTGGCATTTTCTCAGCGAGAAACGGTCATTTTGTACCTGAAACACTGTAAGTGGTTTGGTGAGTCCAATAATGAAATGAGTCCCTCAAATCAACTACATAGACTCCTTTCTCCAATTTTCTGACGTTTTCAATAGCTTGCCTTAAAAAATCAGAAGGTAAATCAATGTTATGACAGAAATCCGATTTTTGGCATTTTCTCAGCGAGAAACAGTCATTTTGTACCTGAAACACTGTAAGTGGTTTGGTGAGTCCAATAATGAAATGAGTCTCTCAAATCAACTACTTAGACTCCTTTCTCCAATTTTCTGACATTTTCAATAGCTTGCCTTGAAAAATCAGAAGGTAAAACAATGTTATTACAGAAATCCGCTTTTTGGCATTTTCTCAGCGAGAAACGGTCATTTTGTACTTGAAACACTGTAAGTGGTTTGGTGAGTCCAATAATGAAATGAGTCCCTCAAATCAACTACATAGACACCTTTCTCCAATTTTCTAACGTTTTCAATTGCTTGCCTTAAAAAATCAGAAGGTAAATCAATGTTATTACAGAGATCCGCTTTTTGGCAGTTTCTCAGCGAGAAACAGTCATTTTGTACCTGAAACACTGTAAGTGGTTTGGTGAGTCCAATAATGAAATGAGTCTCTCAAATCAACTACATAGACTCCTTTCTCCAATTTTCGGACGTTTTCAATAGCTTGCCTTAAAAAATCAGAAGGTAAATCAATGTTATGACAGAAATCCGCTTTTTGGCATTTTCTCAGCGAGAAACAGTCATTTTGTACCTGAAACACTGTAAGTGGTTTGGTGAGTCCAATAATGAAATGAGTCTCTCAAATCAACTACATAGACTCCTTTCTCCAATTTTCTAACGTTTTCAATAGCTTGCCTTAAAAAATCAGAAGGTAAATCAATGTTATGACAGAAATCCGCTTTTTGGCATTCTCTCAGCGAGAAACAGTCATTTTGTACCTGAAACACTGTAAGTGGTTTGGTGAGTCCAATAATGAAATGAGTCTCTCAAATCAACTACATAGACTCCTTTCTCCAATTTTCTGACGTTTTCAATAGCTTGCCTTAAAAAATCAGAAGGTAAAACAATGTTATTACAGAAATCCGCTTTTTGGCATTTTCTCAGCGAGAAACTGTCATTTTGTACCTGAAACACTGTAAGTGGTTTGGTGAGTCCAATAATGAAAATAGTCTCTCAAATCAACTACATAGACTCCTTTCTCCAATTTTCTGACGTTTTCCATAGCTTGCCTTAAAAAATCAGAAGGTAAATCAATGTTATGACAGAAATCCGCTTTTTGGCAGTTTCTCAGCGAGAAACAGTCATTTTGTACCTGAAACACTGTAAGTGGTTTGGTGAGTCCAATAATGAAATGAGTCGCTCAAATCAACTACATAGACTACTTTCTCCAATTTTCTGACGTTTTCAATAGCTTGCCTTAAAAAATCAGAAGGTAGGATTCTTAATAGGACTAGCTGTTAATATCCCTAAAATATATCAGCACGATAACTCCTATCGGACATGACTGTGGGGTGGAGTTTGGACAGGATCGCGGGGCACCACCAAATCTACACGTCATCAGTTGTGTGCCTTGTCTTCATCAGGTGTTTCGGCCTCTTAACAGAATACACCCTCTTCCAAGGTTGGCCTGCCACAGGCTGATAAGACCTGGGTGTGTGTCATATGGTGGCACACCGTGGTCATCAAACAGCCCATGTTGCATCCCTCCGTTTAAGCCACAGCCAGTGACTGCTCCGTTCGGCTGCTTTGGCAAGTTCTTTTATTGCCTTCCGCTGGGCCTGTCCTCTGATCCCAACTTCCTTCAGGAGCCGTGTGGTGGACCTGGCTACAAAGCCTCGGCAGCCAACCTCCACTGGCCACACCTTTACGTTCCATCCCCGCGCCTCAGCATCAGCTGCTAGGTTAGCATAACGCAGCCTTTTTCTTTTGAATGCTTCGTCGATGTTATCCTCCCACGGGACAGTCAGCTCCACAATGAAGACACGCCGGCAGGACTTGGACCAGAGGACCAAATCTGGGCGCAGGTTGGTTGCTGCGATTTCTGGCGGGAAAGTGAGCCTCTGGCTGAGGTCTACCCGCATTTCCCAATCCCGGGCTGTGTCCAGTGGGCCTGAGTTTGGAGGTGATGGCTTGGTTCTCCGTTTCTCCCCTTGTCGGACGAATGTTGTCTTCCGTGGGAGGGTGGTCTGGGTTTTGAAAGGCATGGCGTTGATGGTGACCCTCTTGTCCTCAAGTTCGGCAGCCAAGCCCTTCAACCCTTGGTTATGGCGCCAGGTGTATCTTCCTTGAGTCAGGCTGGTCTTGCAACCCACCAGGATGTGTTTGAGGGTTGCTGGGGCTGCACACTGCAGGCAGGCTGGGTCCTCTCCATACCAGAGATGTAGGTTGGTTGGAGAGGGCAGGACATCATAAGTGGCTCTGATGATGAAGCTGAGCCTATTAGCCTCCATGCTCCACATCTCATTCCACGTGATTTTCCTCCTCTCCACACCCTCCCACCTCATCCAGCGTCCTTGCTGGGCTTGGGAGACTGCCTTGGCACACCTGGCTGCCTCCCCCTGGTTGCGCACCTCCTCAACCACCATGTGTCGCCGTTCAGACGGAGTAGCCTTTTGCCAAGCGGGTGTTGTTGCTTCCAGGCCAAGACCCCCTCTGCCATGTTGGACTCGTCCCACTATATCCCGGTGTCTGAGGGTGGTCTTTGCCACTGCTACTGCTGCAGATGGTTTCCATTTCCTCCCTGTTGCCAGGTTTGGAGCCGCATCTCTGACGCATGGGTCCCGGGATTCTGTAAGAGTCATTTCCACCCTTGTTTTGGCACATTTGTACTCCTCCACCAGGCTTGAGATTGGAAGGGAGAGCGCTCCATTGCCATACAGGCCTATGCTGGAAAGGCATCTCGGCAGTCCAAGCCACTTCCTCACTTGGGCATTCACCAGTCTCTCAAGCCGATTGACATGAGATAAGGTGACCTCATAGATGGAAATTGGCCACATGAGGCGAGGTAGCAGCCCAAACTTAAAGCACCATAGCTTCAATTTTCCAGGGAGAGCAGTGTTGTTAATCTGCTTGAGGCCGCTGATTGTATCCTGCCTGAGTTGTTCCACCTGCTCAGAGTCTTTAAGTTCTGCGCTATACCATCGGCCAAGGCTTTTGATAGGCTTCTCCAGAACTGTTGGGATTGGCTGGTCGTCCACATAGAACCTTGCATTGGTGAGCTTACCTTTGACAATGGAGATGCTACGGGATTTGCTGGGTTTAATCTCCGTTCGTGCCCATTTGATGTTTCCCCGGAGTTTCTCCAGCAGACGTTTGGTACATGCGACCGTTGTTGTTATTGTCGTCATGTCGTCCATGTACGCCCTGATTGGGGGAAGACGGAGCCCGCTCTTCAATCGTTCTCCTCCAACCACCCATCGTGATGCACGAATAAGTAGCTCCATTGCCATTGTAAACACCAGTGGCGAGATGGTGCAGCCCGCCATAATGCCTATCTCAAGGTGCTGCCAGGCAGTTGTACTATCCTGTGCTGTAACACAGAATTGGAGATCCTGGAAGTAGGCTTTGACTAGACTTGTGATGCCCTCTGGCACTTGAAAGAAGTTGAACGCTGTCCACAAGATCTCATGAGGCACTGACCCGAAGGCATTGGCAAGATCTAAAAACACCACATGCAGGTCTTTCTTCTCCTTCTTGGCCGTCTGTACTTGGTGCCCGATGACATTTGTGTGTTCCAAGTAACCTGAGAACCCACTTATCCCTGCCTTTTGCACTGAGGTGTCAACAAAGTTGTTCGCCAGCAGGAATGCTGAGAGCCTACGGGCCACGACACTGAAGAAAATCTTTCCTTCCACATTGAGAAGGCTGATCTGGCGAAACTGCTCGATGGTTGAGGAATTCTTCTCTTTGGGAATCAGGATCCCTCCTGCCCGTCGCCATGCCTTTGGTATCATTCCTTTTTCCCATGCCACTTTCACAAGCTTCCAGAGGTATTTCAAGATGCCTGGCGTGTTCTTATACACCCTGTATGGAATGCCGTTGGGCCCCGGGGCTGAAGCTGTTCTTGCCCGTTTTACTGTGCTCTCAACTTCGCTCCATGTGGGGGGCCTTGTTTCAATCTGGTGCTCAGGTGGTTGGATGGGTGGCATATCCTCCGGAATGCTGGCTGGCACATGCCTCTGTTTGTCGGAGTAGGTCTTCCGAAGATGTTCTTCCAGTTCTCTTATGGGTACTTTGAGGGTCCCAGATTTCTCCCTGACAAAGAGGTCCTTAACAAATTTATAGGGATCTCTGTAGAAGGCAGTCCTCGTTCGCTCTCTCTTCTCATGTTGCCTTCTCAGGCATTCTGCTCTTCGCAGTGCTGCCAGACGCTGCTTGATGTCGCCCTGTAGTGCCCCAAGGCCTTTCCTTTCCACTTCCGTGGCCTTCTTCCATTGTTTCCTCAGGCACCTCCTCTCTTTCACGAGTCTCTGAATCTCTTGTTGTCTCCTGGACTTGAGATGAGCAGATGGTTCCTTCTGTGTCTGCAAGTTCTCACGTTTCACACCAAATCTCTCTGCTCCATAGCTATAAATGGTCTCTCCGATATTGTCCAGTTTTTTCTCCACACCCCCTTTCAGACCTTCTAAAAGGTGGACGAGGTCTGTGTCTGTGGTTTCCCACTCCTTTTTCTGACAGGATTTAGGCCACAAGATTTGAGGTTTTCGTCCAGTCAGCCTCTGCTGTCTGTGGCTGGATGGGCTCTGGGCTGATGTTTATAAATGGATCTGTGCTTGATTGAGCTTCGTCTGGGGTTCTGATACCCTGTGGACTGTGGTGAATATCCTGCCATTGGGCTTCACTCGACTGATTTGCCCTACCTCTAAGGAAGTAATGGTCAATGCGAGGCCCCTTGCTAAGCTCTCTCAGACACTTGAAACAATGTTATTACAGAAATCCGCTTTTTGGCAGTTTCTCAGCGAGAAACAGTCATTTTGAACCTGAAACACTGTAAGTGGTTTGGTGAGTCCAATAATGAAATGAGTCTCTCAAATCAACTACATAGACTCCTTTCTCCAATTTTCTAACGTTTTCAATAGCTTGCCTTAAAAAATCAGAAGGTAAATCAATGTTATGACAGAAATCCGCTTTTTGGCATTTTCTCAGCGAGAAACAGTCATTTTGTACCTGAAACACTGTAAGTGGTTTGGTGAGTCCAATAATGAAATGAGTCTCTCAAATCAACTACATAGACTCCTTTCTCCAATTTTATGACGTTTTCAATAGCTTGCCTTGAAAAATCAGAAGGTAAATCAATGTTATGACAGAAATCCGCTTTTTGGCATTTTCTCAGCGAGAAACAGTCATTTTGTACCTGAAACACTGTAAGTGGTTTGGTGAGTCCAATAATGAAATGAGTCTCTCAAATCAACTACATAGACACCTTTCTCCAATTTTCTAACGTTTTCAATAGCTTGCCTTAAAAAATCAGAAGGTAAATCAATGTTATGACAGAAATCCGCTTTTTGGCATTTTCTCAGCGAGAAACAGTCATTTTGTACCTGAAACACTGTAAGTGGTTTGGTGAGTCCAATAATGAAATGAGTCTCTCAAATCAACTACATAGACTCCTTTCTCCAATTTTCCGACATTTTCAATAGCTTGCCTTGAAAAATCAGAAGGTAAATCAATGTTATGACAGAAATCCGCTGTTTGGCCTTTTCTCAGCGAGAAACAGTCATTTTGTACCTGAAACACTGTAAGTGGTTTGGTGAGTCCAATAATGAAATGAGTCTCTCAAATCAACTACATAGACTCCTTTCTCCAATTTTCCGACATTTTCAATAGCTTGCCTTGAAAAATCTGAAGGTAAATCAATGTTATGACAGAAATCCGCTTTTTGGCATTTTCTCAGCGAGAAACAGTCATTTTGTACCTGAAACACTGTAAGTGGTTTGGTGAGTCCAATAATGAAATGAGTCTCTCAAATCAACTACATAGACTCCTTTCTCCAATTTTATGACGTTTTCAATAGCTTGCCTTAAAAGATCAGAAGGTAAATCAATGTTATGACAGAAATCCGCTTTTTGGCATTTTCTCAGCGAGAAACAGTCATTTTGTACCTGAAACACTGTAAGTGGTTTGGTGAGTCCAATAATGAAATGATTCTCTCAAATCAACTACATCGACACCTTTCTCCAATTTTCTAACGTTTTCAATAGCTTGCCTTAAAAAATAAGAAGGTAAATCAATGTTATGACAGAAATCCGCTTTTTGGCATTTTCTCAGCGAGAAACAGTCATTTTGTACCTGAAACACTGTAAGCGGTTTGGAGAGTCCAATAATGAAATGAGTCTCTCAAATCAACTACATAGACACCTTTCTCCAATTTTCTAACGTTTTCAATAGCTTGCCTTAAAAAATCAGAAGGTAAATCAATGTTATGACAGAAATCCGCTTTTTGGCATTTTCTCAGCGAGAAACAGTCATTTTGTACCTGAAACACTCTAAGTGGTTTGGTGAGTCCAATAATGAAATGAGTCTCTCAAATCAACTACATAGACTCCTTTCTCCAATTTTCCGACATTTTCAATAGCTTGCCTTGAAAAATCAGAAGGTAAATCAATGTTATGACAGAAATCCGCTTTTTGGCATTTTCTCAGCGAGAAACAGTCATTTTGTACCTGAAACACTGTAAGTGGTTTGGTGAGTCCAATAATGAAATGAGTCTCTCAAATCAACTACATAGACACCTTTCTCCAATTTTCTAACGTTTTCAATAGCTTGCCTTAAAAAATCAGAAGGTAAATCAATGTTATGACAGAAATCCGCTTTTTGGAATTTTCTCAGCGAGAAACAGTCATTTTGTACCTGAAACACTGTAAGTGGTTTGGTGAGTCCAATAATGAAATGAGTCTCTCAAATCAACTACATAGACTCCTTTCTCCAATTTTCCGACATTTTCAATAGCTTGCCTTGAAAAATCAGAAGGTAAATCAATGTTATGACAGAAATCCGCTTTTTGGCCTTTTCTCAGCGAGAAACAGTCATTTTGTACCTGAAACACTGTAAGTGGTTTGGTGAGTCCAATAATGAAATGAGTCTCTCAAATCAACTACATAGACTCCTTTCTCCAATTTTATGACGTTTTCAATAGCTTGCCTTAAAAGATCAGAAGGTAAATCAATGTTATGACAGAAATCCGCTTTTTGGCATTTTCTCAGCGAGAAACAGTCATTTTGTACCTGAAACACTGTAAGTGGTTTGGTGAGTCCAATAATGAAATGAGTCTCTCAAATCAACTACATAGACTCCTTTCTCCAATTTTCCGACATTTTCAATAGCTTGCCTTGAAAAATCAGAAGGTAAATCAATGTTATGACAGAAATCCGCTTTTTGGCATTTTCTCAGCGAGAAACAGTCATTTTGTACCTGAAACACTGTAAGTGGTTTGGTGAGTCCAATAATGAAATGAGTCTCTCAAATCAACTACATAGACACCTTTCTCCAATTTTCTAACGTTTTCAATAGCTTGCCTTAAAAAATCAGAAGGTAAATCAATGTTATGACAGAAATCCGCTTTTTGGCATTTTCTCAGCGAGAAACAGTCATTTTGTACCTGAAACACTGTAAGCGGTTTGGAGAGTCCAATAATGAAATGAGTCTCTCAAATCAACTACATAGACACCTTTCTCCAATTTTCTAACGTTTTCAATAGCTTGCCTTAAAAAATCAGAAGGTAAATCAATGTTATGACAGAAATCCGCTTTTTGGCATTTTCTCAGCGAGAAACAGTCATTTTGTACCTGAAACACTCTAAGTGGTTTGGTGAGTCCAATAATGAAATGAGTCTCTCAAATCAACTACATAGACTCCTTTCTCCAATTTTCCGACATTTTCAATAGCTTGCCTTGAAAAATCAGAAGGTAAATCAATGTTATGACAGAAATCCGCTTTTTGGCATTTTCTCAGCGAGAAACAGTCATTTTGTACCTGAAACACTGTAAGTGGTTTGGTGAGTCCAATAATGAAATGAGTCTCTCAAATCAACTACATAGACACCTTTCTCCAATTTTCTAACGTTTTCAATAGCTTGCCTTAAAAAATCAGAAGGTAAATCAATGTTATGACAGAAATCCGCTTTTTGGCATTTTCTCAGCGAGAAACAGTCATTTTGTACCTGAAACACTGTAAGTGGTTTGGTGAGTCCAATAATGAAATGAGTCTCTCAAATCAACTACATAGACTCCTTTCTCCAATTTTCCGACATTTTCAATAGCTTGCCTTGAAAAATCAGAAGGTAAATCAATGTTATGACAGAAATCCGCTTTTTGGCCTTTTCTCAGCGAGAAACAGTCATTTTGTACCTGAAACACTCTAAGTGGTTTGGTGAGTCCAATAATGAAATGAGTCTCTCAAATCAACTACATAGACTCCTTTCTCCAATTTTCCGACATTTTCAATAGCTTGCCTTGAAAAATCAGAAGGTAAATCAATGTTATGACAGAAATCCGCTTTTTGGCCTTTTCTCAGCGAGAAACAGTCATTTTGTACCTGAAACACTGTAAGTGGTTTGGTGAGTCCAATAATGAAATGAGTCTCTCAAATCAACTACATAGACTCCTTTCTCCAATTTTATGACGTTTTCAATAGCTTGCCTTAAAAAATCAGAAGGTAAATCAATGTTATGACAGAAATCCGCTTTTTGGCATTTTCTCAGCGAGAAACAGTCATTTTGTACCTGAAACACTGTAAGTGGTTTGGTGAGTCCAATAATGAAATGAGTCTCTCAAATCAACTACATAGACTCCTTTCTCCAATTTTCCGACATTTTCAATAGCTTGCCTTGAAAAATCAGAAGGTAAATCAATGTTATGACAGAAATCCGCTTTTTGGCCTTTTCTCAGCGAGAAACAGTCATTTTGTACCTGAAACACTCTAAGTGGTTTGGTGAGTCCAATAATGAAATGAGTCTCTCAAATCAACTACATAGACTCCTTTCTCCAATTTTCCGACATTTTCAATAGCTTGCCTTGAAAAATCAGAAGGTAAATCAATGTTATGACAGAAATCCGCTTTTTGGCCTTTTCTCAGCGAGAAACAGTCATTTTGTACCTGAAACACTGTAAGTGGTTTGGTGAGTCCAATAATGAAATGAGTCTCTCAAATCAACTACATAGACTCCTTTCTCCAATTTTATGACGTTTTCAATAGCTTGCCTTAAAAGATCAGAAGGTAAATCAATGTTATGACAGAAATCCGCTTTTTGGCATTTTCTCAGCGAGAAACAGTCATTTTGTACCTGAAACACTGTAAGTGGTTTGGTGAGTCCAATAATGAAATGAGTCTCTCAAATCAACTACATAGACTCCTTTCTCCAATTTTCCGACATTTTCAATAGCTTGCCTTGAAAAATCAGAAGGTAAATCAATGTTATGACAGAAATCCGCTTTTTGGCATTTTCTCAGCGAGAAACAGTCATTTTGTACCTGAAACACTGTAAGTGGTTTGGTGAGTCCAATAATGAAATGAGTCTCTCAAATCAACTACATAGACACCTTTCTCCAATTTTCTAACGTTTTCAATAGCTTGCCTTAAAAAATCAGAAGGTAAATCAATGTTATGACAGAAATCCGCTTTTTGGCATTTTCTCAGCGAGAAACAGTCATTTTGTACCTGAAACACTCTAAGTGGTTTGGTGAGTCCAATAATGAAATGAGTCTCTCAAATCAACTACATAGACTCCTTTCTCCAATTTTCTAACGTTTTCAATAGCTTGCCTTAAAAAATCAGAAGGTAAATCAATGTTATGACAGAAATCCGCTTTTTGGCATTTTCTCAGCGAGAAACAGTCATTTTGTACCTGAAACACTGTAAGCGGTTTGGAGAGTCCAATAATGAAATGAGTCTCTCAAATCAACTACATAGACACCTTTCTCCAATTTTCTAACGTTTTCAATAGCTTGCCTTAAAAAATCAGAAGGTAAATCAATGTTATGACAGAAATCCGCTTTTTGGCATTTTCTCAGCGAGAAACAGTCATTTTGTACCTGAAACACTGTAAGTGGTTTGGTGAGTCCAATAATGAGATGAGTCTCTCAAATCAACTACATAGACTCCTTTCTCCAATTTTCCGACATTTTCAATAGCTTGCCTTGAAAAATCAGAAGGTAAATCAATGTTATGACAGAAATCCGCTTTTTGGCATTTTCTCAGCGAGAAACAGTCATTTTGTACCTGAAACACTGTAAGTGGTTTGGTGAGTCCAATAATGAAATGAGTCTCTCAAATCAACTACATAGACTCCTTTCTCCAATTTTCTAACGTTTTCAATAGCTTGCCTTAAAAAATCAGAAGGTAAATCAATGTTATGACAGAAATCCGCTTTTTGGCATTTTCTCAGCGAGAAACAGTCATTTTGTACCTGAAACACTGTAAGTGGTTTGGTGAGTCCAATAATGAAATGAGTCTCTCAAATCAACTACATAGACTCCTTTCTCCAATTTTCCGACATTTTCAATAGCTTGCCTTGAAAAATCAGAAGGTAAATCAATGTTATGACAGAAATCCGCTTTTTGGCCTTTTCTCAGCGAGAAACAGTCATTTTGTACCTGAAACACTGTAAGTGGTTTGGTGAGTCCAATAATGAAATGAGTCTCTCAAATCAACTACATAGACTCCTTTCTCCAATTTTATGACGTTTTCAATAGCTTGCCTTAAAAGATCAGAAGGTAAATCAATGTTATGACAGAAATCCGCTTTTTGGCATTTTCTCAGCGAGAAACAGTCATTTTGTACCTGAAACACTGTAAGTGGTTTGGTGAGTCCAATAATGAAATGAGTCTCTCAAATCAACTACATAGACTCCTTTCTCCAATTTTCCGACATTTTCAATAGCTTGCCTTGAAAAATCAGAAGGTAAATCAATGTTATGACAGAAATCCGCTTTTTGGCATTTTCTCAGCGAGAAACAGTCATTTTGTACCTGAAACACTGTAAGTGGTTTGGTGAGTCCAATAATGAAATGAGTCTCTCAAATCAACTACATAGACACCTTTCTCCAATTTTCTAACGTTTTCAATAGCTTGCCTTAAAAAATCAGAAGGTAAATCAATGTTATGACAGAAATCCGCTTTTTGGCATTTTCTCAGCGAGAAACAGTCATTTTGTACCTGAAACACTGTAAGCGGTTTGGAGAGTCCAATAATGAAATGAGTCTCTCAAATCAACTACATAGACACCTTTCTCCAATTTTCTAACGTTTTCAATAGCTTGCCTTAAAAAATCAGAAGGTAAATCAATGTTATGACAGAAATCCGCTTTTTGGCATTTTCTCAGCGAGAAACAGTCATTTTGTACCTGAAACACTCTAAGTGGTTTGGTGAGTCCAATAATGAAATGAGTCTCTCAAATCAACTACATAGACTCCTTTCTCCAATTTTCCGACATTTTCAATAGCTTGCCTTGAAAAATCAGAAGGTAAATCAATGTTATGACAGAAATCCGCTTTTTGGCATTTTCTCAGCGAGAAACAGTCATTTTGTACCTGAAACACTGTAAGTGGTTTGGTGAGTCCAATAATGAAATGAGTCTCTCAAATCAACTACATAGACACCTTTCTCCAATTTTCTAACGTTTTCAATAGCTTGCCTTAAAAAATCAGAAGGTAAATCAATGTTATGACAGAAATCCGCTTTTTGGCATTTTCTCAGCGAGAAACAGTCATTTTGTACCTGAAACACTGTAAGTGGTTTGGTGAGTCCAATAATGAAATGAGTCTCTCAAATCAACTACATAGACTCCTTTCTCCAATTTTCCGACATTTTCAATAGCTTGCCTTGAAAAATCAGAAGGTAAATCAATGTTATGACAGAAATCCGCTTTTTGGCCTTTTCTCAGCGAGAAACAGTCATTTTGTACCTGAAACACTCTAAGTGGTTTGGTGAGTCCAATAATGAAATGAGTCTCTCAAATCAACTACATAGACTCCTTTCTCCAATTTTCCGACATTTTCAATAGCTTGCCTTGAAAAATCAGAAGGTAAATCAATGTTATGACAGAAATCCGCTTTTTGGCCTTTTCTCAGCGAGAAACAGTCATTTTGTACCTGAAACACTGTAAGTGGTTTGGTGAGTCCAATAATGAAATGAGTCTCTCAAATCAACTACATAGACTCCTTTCTCCAATTTTATGACGTTTTCAATAGCTTGCCTTAAAAGATCAGAAGGTAAATCAATGTTATGACAGAAATCCGCTTTTTGGCATTTTCTCAGCGAGAAACAGTCATTTTGTACCTGAAACACTGTAAGCGGTTTGGAGAGTCCAATAATGAAATGAGTCTCTCAAATCAACTACATAGACACCTTTCTCCAATTTTCTAACGTTTTCAATAGCTTGCCTTAAAAAATCAGAAGGTAAATCAATGTTATGACAGAAATCCGCTTTTTGGCATTTTCTCAGCGAGAAACAGTCATTTTGTACCTGAAACACTCTAAGTGGTTTGGTGAGTCCAATAATGAAATGAGTCTCTCAAATCAACTACATAGACTCCTTTCTCCAATTTTCCGACATTTTCAATAGCTTGCCTTGAAAAATCAGAAGGTAAATCAATGTTATGACAGAAATCCGCTTTTTGGCATTTTCTCAGCGAGAAACAGTCATTTTGTACCTGAAACACTGTAAGTGGTTTGGTGAGTCCAATAATGAAATGAGTCTCTCAAATCAACTACATAGACACCTTTCTCCAATTTTCTAACGTTTTCAATAGCTTGCCTTAAAAAATCAGAAGGTAAATCAATGTTATGACAGAAATCCGCTTTTTGGCATTTTCTCAGCGAGAAACAGTCATTTTGTACCTGAAACACTGTAAGTGGTTTGGTGAGTCCAATAATGAAATGAGTCTCTCAAATCAACTACATAGACTCCTTTCTCCAATCTTCCGACATTTTCAATAGCTTGCCTTGAAAAATCAGAAGGTAAATCAATGTTATGACAGAAATCCGCTTTTTGGCCTTTTCTCAGCGAGAAACAGTCATTTTGTACCTGAAACACTGTAAGTGGTTTGGTGAGTCCAATAATGAAATGAGTCTCTCAAATCAACTACATAGACTCCTTTCTCCAATTTTCCGACATTTTCAATAGCTTGCCTTGAAAAATCAGAAGGTAAATCAATGTTATGACAGAAATCCGCTTTTTGGCATTTTCTCAGCGAGAAACAGTCATTTTGTACCTGAAACACTGTAAGTGGTTTGGTGAGTCCAATAATGAAATGAGTCTCTCAAATCAACTACATAGACTCCTTTCTCCAATTTTCTAACGTTTTCAATAGCTTGCCTTAAAAAATCAGAAGGTAAATCAATGTTATGACAGAAATCCGCTTTTTGGCATTTTCTCAGCGAGAAACAGTCATTTTGTACCTGAAACACTGTAAGTGGTTTGGTGAGTCCAATAATGAAATGAGTCTCTCAAATCAACTACATAGACTCCTTTCTCCAATTTTATGACGTTTTCAATAGCTTGCCTTAAAAGATCAGAAGGTAAATCAATGTTATGACAGAAATCCGCTTTTTGGCATTTTCTCAGCGAGAAACAGTCATTTTGTACCTGAAACACTGTAAGTGGTTTGGTGAGTCCAATAATGAAATGAGTCTCTCAAATCAACTACATAGACTCCTTTCTCCAATTGTCCGACATTTTCAATAGCTTGCCTTAAAAAATCAGAAGGTAAATCAATGTTATGACAGAAATCCGCTTTTTGGCATTTTCTCAGCGAGAAACAGTCATTTTGTACCTGAAACACTGTAAGTGGTTTGGTGAGTCCAATAATGAAATGAGTCTCTCAAATCAACTACATAGACTCCTTTCTCCAATTGTCCGACATTTTCAATAGCTTGCCTTAAAAAATCAGAAGGTAAATCAATGTTATGACAGAAATCCGCTTTTTGGCATTTTCTCAGCGAGAAACAGTCATTTTGTACCTGAAACACTGTAAGTGGTTTGGTGAGTCCAATAATGAAATGAGTCTCTCAAATCAACTACATAGACACCTTTCTCCAATTTTCTAACGTTTTCAATAGCTTGCCTTAAAAAATAAGAAGGTAAATCAATGTTATGACAGAAATCCGCTTTTTGGCATTTTCTCAGCGAGAAACAGTCATTTTGTACCTGAAACACTGTAAGCGGTTTGGAGAGTCCAATAATGAAATGAGTCTCTCAAATCAACTACATAGACACCTTTCTCCAATTTTCTAACGTTTTCAATAGCTTGCCTTAAAAAATCAGAAGGTAAATCAATGTTATGACAGAAATCCGCTTTTTGGCATTTTCTCAGCGAGAAACAGTCATTTTGTACCTGAAACACTGTAAGTGGTTTGGTGAGTCCAATAATGAGATGAGTCTCTCAAATCAACTACATAGACTCCTTTCTCCAATTTTCCGACATTTTCAATAGCTTGCCTTGAAAAATCAGAAGGTAAATCAATGTTATGACAGAAATCCGCTTTTTGGCATTTTCTCAGCGAGAAACAGTCATTTTGTACCTGAAACACTGTAAGTGGTTTGGTGAGTCCAATAATGAAATGAGTCTCTCAAATCAACTACATAGACTCCTTTCTCCAATTTTCTAACGTTTTCAATAGCTTGCCTTAAAAAATCAGAAGGTAAATCAATGTTATGACAGAAATCCGCTTTTTGGCATTTTCTCAGCGAGAAACAGTCATTTTGTACCTGAAACACTGTAAGTGGTTTGGTGAGTCCAATAATGAAATGAGTCTCTCAAATCAACTACATAGACTCCTTTCTCCAATTTTATGACGTTTTCAATAGCTTGCCTTGAAAAATCAGAAGGTAAATCAATGTTATGACAGAAATCCGCTTTTTGGCATTTTCTCAGCGAGAAACAGTCATTTTGTACCTGAAACACTGTAAGTGGTTTGGTGAGTCCAATAATGAAATGAGTCTCTCAAATCAACTACATAGACACCTTTCTCCAATTTTCTAACGTTTTCAATAGCTTGCCTTAAAAAATAAGAAGGTAAATCAATGTTATGACAGAAATCCGCTTTTTGGCATTTTCTCAGCGAGAAACAGTCATTTTGTACCTGAAACACTGTAAGCGGTTTGGAGAGTCCAATAATGAAATGAGTCTCTCAAATCAACTACATAGACACCTTTCTCCAATTTTCTAACGTTTTCAATAGCTTGCCTTAAAAAATCAGAAGGTAAATCAATGTTATGACAGAAATCCGCTTTTTGGCATTTTCTCAGCGAGAAACAGTCATTTTGTACCTGAAACACTGTAAGTGGTTTGGTGAGTCCAATAATGAGATGAGTCTCTCAAATCAACTACATAGACTCCTTTCTCCAATTTTCCGACATTTTCAATAGCTTGCCTTGAAAAATCAGAAGGTAAATCAATGTTATGACAGAAATCCGCTTTTTGGCATTTTCTCAGCGAGAAACAGTCATTTTGTACCTGAAACACTGTAAGTGGTTTGGTGAGTCCAATAATGAAATGAGTCTCTCAAATCAACTACATAGACTCCTTTCTCCAATTTTCTAACGTTTTCAATAGCTTGCCTTAAAAAATCAGAAGGTAAATCAATGTTATGACAGAAATCCGCTTTTTGGCATTTTCTCAGCGAGAAACAGTCATTTTGTACCTGAAACACTGTAAGTGGTTTGGTGAGTCCAATAATGAAATGAGTCTCTCAAATCAACTACATAGACTCCTTTCTCCAATTTTATGACGTTTTCAATAGCTTGCCTTGAAAAATCAGAAGGTAAATCAATGTTATGACAGAAATCCGCTTTTTGGCATTTTCTCAGCGAGAAACAGTCATTTTGTACCTGAAACACTGTAAGTGGTTTGGTGAGTCCAATAATGAAATGAGTCTCTCAAATCAACTACATAGACACCTTTCTCCAATTTTCTAACGTTTTCAATAGCTTGCCTTAAAAAATAAGAAGGTAAATCAATGTTATGACACAAATCCGCTTTTTGGTATTTTCTCAGCGAGAAACAGTCATTTTGTACCTGAAACACTGTAAGTGGTTTGGTGAGTCCAATAATGAAATGAGTCTCTCAAATCAACTACATAGACTCCTTTCTCCAATTTTCTAACGTTTTCAATAGCTTGCCTTGAAAAATCAGAAGGTAAATCAATGTTATGACAGAAATCCGCTTTTTGGCATTTTCTCAGCGAGAAACAGTCATTTTGTACCTGAAACACTGTAAGTGGTTTGGTGAGTCCAATAATGAAATGAGTCTCTCAAATCAACTACATAGACACCTTTCTCCAATTTTCTAACGTTTTCAATAGCTTGCCTTAAAAAATCAGAAGGTAAATCAATGTTATGACAGAAATCCGCTTTTGGGCCTTTTCTCAGCGAGAAACAGTCATTTTGTACCTGAAACACTGTAAGTGGTTTGGTGAGTCCAATAATGAAATGAGTCTCTCAAATCAACTACATAGACTCCTTTCTCCAATTTTCCGACATTTTCAATAGCTTGCCTTGAAAAATCAGAAGGTAAATCAATGTTATGACAGAAATCCGCTTGTTGGCATTTTCTCAGCGAGAAACAGTCATTTTGTACCTGAAACACTGTAAGTGGTTTGGTGAGTCCAATAATGAAATGAGTCTCTCAAATCAACTACATAGACTCCTTTCTCCAATTTTATGACGTTTTCAATAGCTTGCCTTGAAAAATCAGAAGGTAAATCAATGTTATGACAGAAATCCGCTTTTTGGCATTTTCTCAGCGAGAAACAGTCATTTTGTACCTGAAACACTGTAAGCGGTTTGGAGAGTCCAATAATGAAATGAGTCTCTCAAATCAACTACATAGACACCTTTCTCCAATTTTCTAACGTTTTCAATAGCTTGCCTTAAAAAATAAGAAGGTAAATCAATGTTATGACAGAAATCCGCTTTTTAGCATTTTCTCAGCTAGAAACAGTCATTTTGTACCTGAAACACTGTAAGCGGTTTGGAGAGTCCAATAATGAAATGAGTCTCTCAAATCAACTACATAGACACCTTTCTCCAATTTTCTAACGTTTTCAATAGCTTGCCTTAAAAAATCAGAAGGTAAATCAATGTTATGACAGAAATCCGCTTTTTGGCATTTTCTCAGCGAGAAACAGTCATTTTGTACCTGAAACACTGTAAGTGGTTTGGTGAGTCCAATAATGAAATGAGTCTCTTCAAATCAACTACATAGACTCCTTTCTCCAATTTTCTAACGTTTTCAATAGCTTGCCTTAAAAAATCAGAAGGTAAATCAATGTTATGACAGAAATCCGCTTTTTGGCATTTTCTCAGCGAGAAACAGTCATTTTGTACCTGAAACACTGTAAGTGGTTTGGTGAGTCCAATAATGAAATGAGTCTCTCAAATCAACTACATAGACTCCTTTCTCCAATTGTCCGACATTTTCAATAGCTTGCCTTAAATAATCAGAAGGTAAATCAATGTTATGACAGAAATCCGCTTTTTGGCATTTTCTCAGCGAGAAACAGTCATTTTGTACCTGAAACACTGTAAGTGGTTTGGTGAGTCCAATAATGAAATGAGTCTCTCAAATCAACTACATAGACACCTTTCTCCAATTTTCTAACGTTTTCAATAGCTTGCCTTAAAAAATAAGAAGGTAAATCAATGTTATGACAGAAATCCGCTTTTTGGCATTTTCTCAGCGAGAAACAGTCATTTTGTACCTGAAACACTGTAAGCGGTTTGGAGAGTCCAATAATGAAATGAGTCTCTCAAATCAACTACATAGACACCTTTCTCCAATTTTCTAACGTTTTCAATAGCTTGCCTTAAAAAATAAGAAGGTAAATCAATGTTATGACAGAAATCCGCTTTTTGGCATTTTCTCAGCGAGAAACAGTCATTTTGTACCTGAAACACTGTAAGCGGTTTGGAGAGTCCAATAATGAAATGAGTCTCTCAAATCAACTACATAGACACCTTTCTCCAATTTTCTAACGTTTTCAATAGCTTGCCTTAAAAAATCAGAAGGTAAATCAATGTTATGACAGAAATCCGCTTTTTGGCATTTTCTCAGCGAGAAACAGTCATTTTGTACCTGAAACACTGTAAGTGGTTTGGTGAGTCCAATAATGAAATGAGTCCCTCAAATCAACTACATAGACACCTTTCTCCAATTTTCCAACGTTTTCAATAGCTTGCCTTAAAAAATCAGAAGGTAAATCAATGTCATGACAGAAATCCGCTTTTTGGCATTTTCTCAGCGAGAAACAGTCATTTTGTACCTGAAACACTGTAAGTGGTTTGGTGAGTCCAATAATGAGATGAGTCTCTCAAATCAACTACATAGACTCCTTTCTCCAATTTTCCGACATTTTCAATAGCTTGCCTTGAAAAATCAGAAGGTAAATCAATGTTATGACAGAAATCCGCTTTTTGGCATTTTCTCAGCGAGAAACAGTCATTTTGTACCTGAAACACTGTAAGTGGTTTGGTGAGTCCAATAATGAAATGAGTCTCTCAAATCAACTACATAGACTCCTTTCTCCAATTTTCTAACGTTTTCAATAGCTTGCCTTAAAAAATCAGAAGGTAAATCAATGTTATGACAGAAATCCGCTTTTTGGCATTTTCTCAGCGAGAAACAGTCATTTTGTACCTGAAACACTGTAAGTGGTTTGGTGAGTCCAATAATGAAATGAGTCTCTCAAATCAACTACATAGACTCCTTTCTCCAATTTTATGACGTTTTCAATAGCTTGCCTTGAAAAATCAGAAGGTAAATCAATGTTATGACAGAAATCCGCTTTTTGGCATTTTCTCAGCGAGAAACAGTCATTTTGTACCTGAAACACTGTAAGTGGTTTGGTGAGTCCAATAATGAAATGAGTCTCTCAAATCAACTACATAGACACCTTTCTCCAATTTTCCGACATTTTCAATAGCTTGCCTTGAAAAATCAGAAGGTAAATCAATGTTATGACAGAAATCCGCTTTTTGGCATTTTCTCAGCGAGAAACAGTCATTTTGTACCTGAAACACTGTAAGTGGTTTGGTGAGTCCAATAATGAAATGAGTCTCTCAAATCAACTACATAGACTCCTTTCTCCAATTTTCTAACGTTTTCAATAGCTTGCCTTAAAAAATCAGAAGGTAAATCAATGTTATGACAGAAATCCGCTTTTTGGCATTTTCTGAGCGAGAAACAGTCATTTTGTACCTGAAACACTGTAAGTGGTTTGGTGAGTCCAATAATGAAATGAGTCTCTCAAATCAACTACATAGACTCCTTTCTCCAATTTTATGACGTTTTCAATAGCTTGCCTTAAAAGATCAGAAGGTAAATCAATGTTATGACAGAAATCCGCTTTTTGGCATTTTCTCAGCGAGAAACAGTCATTTTGTACCTGAAACACTGTAAGTGGTTTGGTGAGTCCAATAATGAAATGATTCTCTCAAATCAACTACATAGACACCTTTCTCCAATTTTCTAACGTTTTCAATAGCTTGCCTTAAAAAATAAGAAGGTAAATCAATGTTATGACAGAAATCCGCTTTTTGGCATTTTCTCAGCGAGAAACAGTCATTTTGTACCTGAAACACTGTAAGCGGTTTGGAGAGTCCAATAATGAAATGAGTCTCTCAAATCAACTACATAGACACCTTTCTCCAATTTTCTAACGTTTTCAATAGCTTGCCTTAAAAAATCAGAAGGTAAATCAATGTTATGACAGAAATCCGCTTTTTGGCATTTTCTCAGCGAGAAACAGTCATTTTGTACCTGAAACACTGTAAGTGGTTTGGTGAGTCCAATAATGAAATGAGTCTCTCAAATCAACTACATAGACTCCTTTCTCCAATTTTCCGACATTTTCAATAGCTTGCCTTGAAAAATCAGAAGGTAAATCAATGTTATGACAGAAATCCGCTTTTTGGCATTTTCTCAGCGAGAAACAGTCATTTTGTACCTGAAACACTGTAAGTGGTTTGGTGAGTCCAATAATGAAATGAGTCCCTCAAATCAACTACATAGACACCTTTCTCCAATTTTCCAACGTTTTCAATAGCTTGCCTTAAAAAATCAGAAGGTAAATCAATGTTATGACAGAAATCCGCTTTTTGGCATTTTCTCAGCGAGAAACAGTCATTTTGTACCTGAAACACTGTAAGTGGTTTGGTGAGTCCAATAATGAAATGAGTCTCTTCAAATCAACTACATAGACTCCTTTCTCCAATTCTCTAACGTTTTCAATAGCTTGCCTTAAAAAATCAGAAGGTAAATCAATGTTATGACAGAAATCCGCTTTTTGGCATTTTCTCAGCGAGAAACAGTCATTTTGTACCTGAAACACTGTAAGTGGTTTGGTGAGTCCAATAATGAAATGAGTCTCTCAAATCAACTACATAGACTCCTTTCTCCAATTGTCCGACATTTTCAATAGCTTGCCTTAAAAAATCAGAAGGTAAATCAATGTTATGACAGAAATCCGCTTTTTGGCATTTTCTCAGCGAGAAACAGTCATTTTGTACCTGAAACACTGTAAGTGGTTTGGTGAGTCCAATAATGAAATGAGTCTCTCAAATCAACTACATAGACACCTTTCTCCAATTTTCTAACGTTTTCAATAGCTTGCCTTAAAAAATAAGAAGGTAAATCAATGTTATGACAGAAATCCGCTTTTTGGCATTTTCTCAGCGAGAAACAGTCATTTTGTACCTGAAACACTGTAAGCGGTTTGGAGAGTCCAATAATGAAATGAGTCTCTCAAATCAACTACATAGACACCTTTCTCCAATTTTCTAACGTTTTCAATAGCTTGCCTTAAAAAATCAGAAGGTAAATCAATGTTATGACAGAAATCCGCTTTTTGGCATTTTCTCAGCGAGAAACAGTCATTTTGTACCTGAAACACTGTAAGTGGTTTGGTGAGTCCAATAATGAAATGAGTCCCTCAAATCAACTACATAGACACCTTTCTCCAATTTTCCAACGTTTTCAATAGCTTGCCTTAAAAAATCAGAAGGTAAATCAATGTTATGACAGAAATCCGCTTTTTGGCATTTTCTCAGCGAGAAACAGTCATTTTGTACCTGAAACACTGTAAGTGGTTTGGTGAGTCCAATAATGAGATGAGTCTCTCAAATCAACTACATAGACTCCTTTCTCCAATTTTCCGACATTTTCAATAGCTTGCCTTGAAAAATCAGAAGGTAAATCAATGTTATGACAGAAATCCGCTTTTTGGCATTTTCTCAGCGAGAAACAGTCATTTTGTACCTGAAACACTGTAAGTGGTTTGGTGAGTCCAATAATGAAATGAGTCTCTCAAATCAACTACATAGACTCCTTTCTCCAATTTTCTAACGTTTTCAATAGCTTGCCTTAAAAAATCAGAAGGTAAATCAATGTTATGACAGAAATCCGCTTTTTGGCATTTTCTCAGCGAGAAACAGTCATTTTGTACCTGAAACACTGTAAGTGGTTTGGTGAGTCCAATAATGAAATGAGTCTCTCAAATCAACTACATAGACTCCTTTCTCCAATTTTATGACGTTTTCAATAGCTTGCCTTGAAAAATCAGAAGGTAAATCAATGTTATGACAGAAATCCGCTTTTTGGCATTTTCTCAGCGAGAAACAGTCATTTTGTACCTGAAACACTGTAAGTGGTTTGGTGAGTCCAATAATGAAATTAGTCTCTCAAATCAACTACATAGACACCTTTCTCCAATTTTCTAACGTTTTCAATAGCTTGCCTTAAAAAATAAGAAGGTAAATCAATGTTATGACACAAATCCGCTTTTTGGTATTTTCTCATCGAGAAACAGTCATTTTGTACCTGAAACACTGTAAGTGGTTTGGTGAGTCCAATAATGAAATGAGTCTCTCAAATCAACTACATAGACTCCTTTCTCCAATTTTCTAACGTTTTCAATAGCTTGCCTTGAAAAATCAGAAGGTAAATCAATGTTATGACAGAAATCCGCTTTTTGGCATTTTCTCAGCGAGAAACAGTCATTTTGTACCTGAAACACTGTAAGTGGTTTGGTGAGTCCAATAATGAAATGAGTCTCTCAAATCAACTACATAGACACCTTTCTCCAATTTTCTAACGTTTTCAATAGCTTGCCTTAAAAAATCAGAAGGTAAATCAATGTTATGACAGAAATCCGCTTTTGGGCCTTTTCTCAGCGAGAAACAGTCATTTTGTACCTGAAACACTGTAAGTGGTTTGGTGAGTCCAATAATGAAATGAGTCTCTCAAATCAACTACATAGACTCCTTTCTCCAATTTTCCGACATTTTCAAAAGCTTGCCTTGAAAAATCAGAAGGTAAATCAATGTTATGACAGAAATCCGCTTGTTGGCATTTTCTCAGCGAGAAACAGTCATTTTGTACCTGAAACACTGTAAGTGGTTTGGTGAGTCCAATAATGAAATGAGTCTCTCAAATCAACTACATAGACTCCTTTCTCCAATTTTATGACGTTTTCAATAGCTTGCCTTGAAAAATCAGAAGGTAAATCAATGTTATGACAGAAATCCGCTTTTTGGCATTTTCTCAGCGAGAAACAGTCATTTTGTACCTGAAACACTGTAAGCGGTTTGGAGAGTCCAATAATGAAATGAGTCTCTCAAATCAACTACATAGACACCTTTCTCCAATTTTCTAACGTTTTCAATAGCTTGCCTTAAAAAATAAGAAGGTAAATCAATGTTATGACAGAAATCCGCTTTTTGGCATTTTCTCAGCTAGAAACAGTCATTTTGTACCTGAAACACTGTAAGCGGTTTGGAGAGTCCAATAATGAAATGAGTCTCTCAAATCAACTACATAGACACCTTTCTCCAATTTTCTAACGTTTTCAATAGCTTGCCTTAAAAAATCAGAAGGTAAATCAATGTTATGACAGAAATCCGCTTTTTGGCATTTTCTCAGCGAGAAACAGTCATTTTGTACCTGAAACACTGTAAGTGGTTTGGTGAGTCCAATAATGAAATGAGTCTCTTCAAATCAACTACATAGACTCCTTTCTCCAATTTTCTAACGTTTTCAATAGCTTGCCTTAAAAAATCAGAAGGTAAATCAATGTTATGACAGAAATCCGCTTTTTGGCATTTTCTCAGCGAGAAACAGTCATTTTGTACCTGAAACACTGTAAGTGGTTTGGTGAGTCCAATAATGAAATGAGTCTCTCAAATCAACTACATAGACTCCTTTCTCCAATTGTCCGACATTTTCAATAGCTTGCCTTAAATAATCAGAAGGTAAATCAATGTTATGACAGAAATCCGCTTTTTGGCATTTTCTCAGCGAGAAACAGTCATTTTGTACCTGAAACACTGTAAGTGGTTTGGTGAGTCCAATAATGAAATGAGTCTCTCAAATCAACTACATAGACACCTTTCTCCAATTTTCTAACGTTTTCAATAGCTTGCCTTAAAAAATAAGAAGGTAAATCAATGTTATGACAGAAATCCGCTTTTTGGCATTTTCTCAGCGAGAAACAGTCATTTTGTACCTGAAACACTGTAAGCGGTTTGGAGAGTCCAATAATGAAATGAGTCTCTCAAATCAACTACATAGACACCTTTCTCCAATTTTCTAACGTTTTCAATAGCTTGCCTTAAAAAATCAGAAGGTAAATCAATGTTATGACAGAAATCCGCTTTTTGGCATTTTCTCAGCGAGAAACAGTCATTTTGTACCTGAAACACTGTAAGTGGTTTGGTGAGTCCAATAATGAAATGAGACCCTCAAATCAACTACATAGACTCCTTTCTCCAATTTTCCGACATTTTCAATAGCTTGCCTTGAAAAATCAGAAGGTAAATCAATGTTATGACAGAAATCCGCTTTTTGGCATTTTCTCAGCGAGAAACAGTCATTTTGTACCTGAAACACTGTAAGTGGTTTGGTGAGTCCAATAATGAAATGAGTCTCTCAAATCAACTACATAGACTCCTTTCTCCAATTTTCTAACGTTTTCAATAGCTTGCCTTAAAAAATCAGAAGGTAAATCAATGTTATGACAGAAATCCGCTTTTTGGCATTTTCTCAGCGAGAAACAGTCATTTTGTACCTGAAACACTGTAAGTGGTTTGGTGAGTCCAATAATGAAATGAGTCTCTCAAATCAACTACATAGACTCCTTTCTCCAATTTTATGACGTTTTCAATAGCTTGCCTTGAAAAATCAGAAGGTAAATCAATGTTATGACAGAAATCCGCTTTTTGGCATTTTCTCAGCGAGAAACAGTCATTTTGTACCTGAAACACTGTAAGTGGTTTGGTGAGTCCAATAATGAAATTAGTCTCTCAAATCAACTACATAGACACCTTTCTCCAATTGTCTAACGTTTTCAATAGCTTGCCTTAAAAAATAAGAAGGTAAATCAATGTTATGACACAAATCCGCTTTTTGGTATTTTCTCAGCGAGAAACAGTCATTTTGTACCTGAAACACTGTAAGTGGTTTGGTGAGTCCAATAATGAAATGAGTCTCTCAAATCAACTACATAGACTCCTTTCTCCAATTTTCTAACGTTTTCAATAGCTTGCCTTGAAAAATCAGAAGGTAAATCAATGTTATGACAGAAATCCGCTTTTTGGCATTTTCTCAGCGAGAAACAGTCATTTTGTACCTGAAACACTGTAAGTGGTTTGGTGAGTCCAATAATGAAATGAGTCTCTCAAATCAACTACATAGACACCTTTCTCCAATTTTCTAACGTTTTCAATAGCTTGCCTTAAAAAATCAGAAGGTAAATCAATGTTATGACAGAAATCCGCTTTTGGGCCTTTTCTCAGCGAGAAACAGTCATTTTGTACCTGAAACACTGTAAGTGGTTTGGTGAGTCCAATAATGAAATGAGTCTCTCAAATCAACTACATAGACTCCTTTCTCCAATTTTCCGACATTTTCAATAGCTTGCCTTGAAAAATCAGAAGGTAAATCAATGTTATGACAGAAATCCGCTTGTTGGCATTTTCTCAGCGAGAAACAGTCATTTTGTACCTGAAACACTGTAAGTGGTTTGATGAGTCCAATAATGAAATGAGTCCCTCAAATCAACTACATAGACTCCTTTCTCCAATTTTATGACGTTTTCAATAGCTTGCCTTAAAAAATCACAAGGTAAATCAATGTTATGACAGAAATCCGCTTTTTGGCAGTTTCTCAGCGAGAAACAGTCATTTTGTACCTGAAACACTGTAAGTGGTTTGGTGAGTCCAATAATGAAATGAGTCTCTCATATCAACTACATAGACTCCTTTCTCCAATTTTCTAACGTTTTCAATAGCTTGCCTTAAAAAATCAGAAGTTAAATCAATGTTATGACAGAAATCCGCTTTTTGGCATTTTCTCAGCGAGAAACAGTCATTTTGTACCTGAAACACTGTAAGTGGTTTGGTGCGTCCAATAATGAAATGAGTCTCTCAAATCAACTACATAGACTCCTTTCTCCAATTTTCTGACGTTTTCAATAGCTTGCCTTAAAAAATCACAAGGTAAATCAATGTTATGACAGAAATCCGCTTTTTGGCAGTTTCTCAGCGAGAAACAGTCATTTTGTACCTGAAACACTGTAAGTGGTTTGGTGAGTCCAATAATGAAATGAGTCTCTCAAATCAACTACATAGACACCTTTCTCCAATTTTCTAACGTTTTCAATAGCTTGCCTTAAAAAATCAGAAGGTAAATCAATGTTATGACAGAAATCCGCTTTTTGGCATTTTCTCAGCGAGAAACAGTCATTTTGTACCTGAAACACTGTAAGTGGTATGGTGAGTCCAATAATGAAATGAGTCCCTCAAATCAACTACATAGACACCTTTCTCCAATTTTCTGACGTTTTCAATAGGTTGCCTTAAAAATTCAGAAGGTAAAACAATGTTATTACAGAAATCCGCTTTTTGGCATTTTCTAGGCGAGAAACAGTCATTTTGTACCTGAAACACTGTAAGTAAGTGGTTTGGTGAGTCCAATAATGAAATGAGTCTCTCAAATCAACTACTTAGACTCCTTTCTCCAATTTTCTGACGTTTTCAATAGCTTGCCTTGAAAAATCAGAAGGTAAATCAATGTTATGACAGAAATCCGCTTTTTGGCATTTTCTCAGCGAGAAACAGTCATTTTGTACCTGAAACACTGTAAATGGTTTGGTGAGTCCAATAATGAAATGAGTCGCTCAAATCAACTACATAGACACCTTTCTCCAATTTTCTAACGTTTTCAATAGCTTGCCTTAAAAAATCAGAAGGTAAATCAATGTTATGACAGAAATCCGCTTTTTGGCATTTTCTCAGCGAGAAACGGTCATTTTGTACCTGAAACACTGTAAGTGGTTTGGTGAGTCCAATAATGAAATGAGTCTCTCAAATCAACTACATGGACTCCTTTCTCCAATTTTCTGACGTTTTCCATAGCTTGCCTTAAAAAATCAGAAGGTAAATCAATGTTATGACAGAAATCCGCTTTTTGGCAGTTTCTCAGCGAGAAACAGTCATTTTGTACCTGAAACACTGTAAGTGGTTTGGTGAGTCGAATAATGAAATGAGTCTCTCAAATCAACTACATAGACTCCTTTCTCCAATTTTCTGACGTTTTCAATAGCTTGCCTTGAAAAATCAGAAGGTAAATCAATGTTATGACAGAAATCCGCTTTTTGGCATTTTCTCAGCGAGAAACAGTCATTTTGTACCTGAAACACTGTAAGTGGTTTGGTGAGTCCAATAATGAAATGAGTCGCTCAAATCAACTACATAGACTCCTTTCTCCAATTTTCTGACGTTTTCAATAGCTTGCCTTAAAAAATCAGAAGGTAGGATTCTTAATAGGACTAGCTGTTAATATCCCTAAAATATATCAGCACGATAACTCCTATCGGACATGACTGTTGGGTGGAGTTTGGACAGGATCGCGGGGCACCACCAAATCTACACGTCATCAGTTGTGTGCCTTGTCTTCATCAGGTGTTTCGGCCTCTTAACACAATACACCCTCTTCCAAGGTTGGCCTGCCACAGGCTGATCAGACCTGGGTGTGTGTCATATGGTGGCACCCCGTGGTCATCAAACAGCCCATGTTGCATCCCTCCGTTTCAGCCACAGCCAGTGACTGCTCCGTTCGGCTGCTTTGGCAAGTTATTTTATTGCCTTCCGCTGGGCCTGTCCTCTGATCCCAACTTCCTTCAGGAGCCGTGTGGTGGACCTGGCTACAAAGCCTCGGCAGCCAACCTCCACTGGCCACACCTTTACGTTCCATCCCCGCGCCTCAGCATCAGCTGCTCGGTTAGCATAACACAGCCTTTTTCTTTCGAATGCTTCGTCGATGTTATCCTCCCACGGGACAGTCAGCTCCACAATGAAGACACGCCGGCAGGACTTGGACCAGAGGACCAAATCTGGGCGCAGGTTGGTTGCTGCGATTTCTGGCGGGAAAGTGAGCCTCTGGCTGAGGTCCCAATCCCGGGCTGTGTCCAATGGGCCTTAGTTTGGAGGTGATGGCTTGGTTCTCCGTTTCTCCCCTTGTCGGACGAATGTTGTCTTCCGTGGGAGGGTGGTCTGGGTTTTGAAAGGCATGGCGTTGATGGTGACCCTCTTGTCCTCAAGTTCGGCAGCCAAGCCCTTCAACACTTGGTTATGGCGCCAGGTGTATCTTCCTTGAGTCAGGCTGGTCTTGCAACCCACCAGGATGTGTTTGAGGGTTGCTGGGGCTGCACACTGCAGGCAGGCTGGGTCCTCTCCATACCAGAGATGTAGGTTGGTTGGAGAGGGCAGGACATCATAAGTGGCTCTGATGATGAAGCTGAGCCTATTAGCCTCCATGCTCCACATCTCATTCCACGTGATTTTCCTCCTCTCCACACCCTCCCACCTCATCCAGCGTCCTTGCTGGGCTTGGGAGACTGCCTTGGCACACCTGGCTGCCTCCTCCTGGTTGCGCACCTCCTCAACCACCATGTGTCGCCGTTCAGACGGAGTAGCCTTTTGCCAAGCGGGTGTTGTTGCTTCCAGGCCAAGACCCCCTCTGCCATGTTGGACTCGTCCCACTATATCCCGGTGTCTGAGGGTGGTCTTTGCCACTGCTACTGCTGCAGATGGTTTCCATTTCCTCCCTGTTGCCAGGTTTGGAGCCGCATCTCTGACGCATGGGTCCCGGGATTCTGTAAGAGTCATTTCCACCCTTGTTTTGGCACATTTGTACTCCTCCACCAGGCTTGAGATTGGAAGGGAGAGCGCTCCATTGCCATACAGGCCTATGCTGGAAAGGCATCTCGGCAGTCCAAGCCACTTCCTCACTTGGGCATTCACCAGTCTCTCAAGCCGATTGACATGAGATAAGGTGACCTCATAGATGGAATGCTGCAGGGGGGCACCGACATGATCCGCTGGGCGGTGCCTCTCACCCTTCTTCTCCTCTCCTTTTCCCTGCCTCTCTTCTCCATTACCATTTTTATTTATTATAAATATCTCATAGCTATCATTTTTGTCCATTGTTCCTGTAGTTTCTTGTGCCGGCCCCCCTTTTTTCTCTTTTGTGTATGTTTGCAGGCCGGAGCCTCAGGAGCTGCGTTCTGGCCTGTGTTCCCGGCCCTCCCCCCCCTCTGGTCATCCCATTGCTTCTTCCACCTGCCTACGTGGATGTCTGCTGTTGCTGCTTCCGCCTGCCTGCACCCCCCCCCCCCCCTCTGGTCATCCCGCTGCTGCTTCCACATGACTGTTGTGTGCTGCTGACGCCCCCCCCCCCTCTGGTCATCCCGCTGCTGCTTCCACATGACTGTTGTGTGCTGCTGACGCCCCCCCCCCCCCCCACCTCTGGTCATCCCGCTGCTGCTTCCACCTGCCTGCTGTGTGCTGTCGACGTCCCTGACTCCCCCAGTCTGGCCTTCGGCAGGAGGGTCCCCCCTTATGAGCCTGGTCCTGCTCAAGGTTTCTTCCCTCCTAAAGGGGAGTTTTTCCTTGCCACTGTTTGGCTTAAGGCTTTTCTCCCACTAAGGGAGTTTTTACCTGCCATTGTTTATATAATAATTGCTCGGGGGTTTATGTTTATGTTTATGTTTATGTTTATGTTTATGTTCATGTTCATGTTCATGTTCTGGATCTCTGGAAAGCGTCTAGAGACAACATCTGTTGTATTAGACGCTATATAAATAAAATTGAATTGAATTGAATTGAATGGAAATTGGCCACATGAGGCGAGGTAGCAGCCCAAACTTAAAGCACCATAGCTTCAATTTTCCAGGGAGAGCAGTGTTGTTAATCTGCTTGAGGCCGCTGATTGTATCCTGCCTGAGTTGTTCCACCTGCTCAGAGTCTTTAAGTTCTGCGCTATACCATCGGCCAAGGCTTTTGATAGGCTTCTCCAGAACTTGTTGGGATTGGCTGGTCGTCCACATGGAACCTTGCATTGGTGAGCTTACCTTTGACAATGGAGATGCTCCATTCGTGGCCATTTGATGTTTCCCCGGAGTTTCTCCAGCAGACGTTTGGTACATGCGACCGTTGTTGTTATTGTCGTCATGTCGTCTATGTACGCCCTGATTGGGGGAAGACGGAGCCCGCTCTCAATCGTTCTCCTCCAACCACCCATCGTGATGCACGAATAAGTAGCTCCATTGCCATTGTAAACACCAGTGGCGAGATGGTGCAGCCCGCCATAATGCCTATCTCAAGGTGCTGCCAGGCAGTTGTACTATCCTGTGCTGTAACACAGAATTGGAGATCCTGGAAGTAGGCTTTGACTAGACTTGTGATGCCCTCTGGCACTTGAAAGAAGTTGAACGCTGTCCACAAGATCTCATGAGGCACTGACCCGAAGGCATTGGCAAGATCTAAAAACACCACATGCAGGTCTTTCTTCTCCTTCTTGGCCGTCTGTACTTGGTGCCAGATGACATTTGTGTGTTCCAAGCAACCTGAGAACCCAATTATCCCTGCCTTTTGCACTGAGGTGTCAACAAAGTTGTTCGCCAGCAGGAATGCTGAGAGCCTACGGGCCACGACACTGAAGAAAATCTTTCCTTCCACATTGAGAAGGCTGATCTGGCGAAACTGCTCGATGGTTGAGGAATTCTTCTCTTTGGGAATCAGGATCCCTCCTGCCCGTCGCCATGCCTTTGGTATCATTCCTTTTTCCCATGCCACTTTCATAAGCTTCCAGAGGTATTTCAAGACGCCTGGCGTGTTCTTATACACCCTGTATGGAATGCCGTTGGGCCCCGGGGCTGAAGCTGTTCTTGCCCGTTTTACTGTGCTCTCAACTTCGCTCCATGTGGGGGGCCTTGTTTCCATCTGGTGCTCAGGTGGTTGGATGGGTGGCATATCCTCCGGAATGCTGGCTGGCACATGCCTCTGTTTGTCGGAGTAGGTCTTCCGAAGATGTTCTTCCAGTTCTCTTATGGGTACTTTGAGGGTCCCAGATTTCTCCCTGACAAAGAGGTCCTTAACAAATTTATAGGGATCTCTGTAGAAGGCAGTCCTCGTTCGCTCTCTCTTCTTATGTTGCCTTCTCAGGCATTCTGCTCTTCACAGTGCTGCCAGACGCTGCTTGATGTCGCCCTGTAGTGCCCCAAGGCCTTTCTTTTCCACTTCCGTGGCCTTCTTCCATTGTTTCCTCAGGCACCTCCTTTCTTTCACGAGTCTCTGAATCTCTTGTTGTCTCCTGGACTTGAGATGAGCAGATGGTTCCTTCTGTGTCTGCAAGTTCTCACGTTTCACACCAAATCTCTCTGCTCCATAGCTATAAATGGTCTCTCCGATCTTGTCCAGTTTTTTCTCCACACCACACCCCCTTTCAGACCTTCTAAAAGGTGGACGAGGTCTGTGTCTGTGGTTTCCCACTCCTTTTTCTGACAGGATTTAGGCCACAAGATTTGAGGTTTTCGTCCAGTCAGCCTCTGCTGTCTGTGGCTGGATGGGCTCTGGGCTGATGTTCATAAATGGATCTGTGCTTGATTGAGCTTCGTCTGGGGTTCTGATACCCTGTGGACTGTGGTGAATATCCTGCCACTGGGCTTCACTCGACTGATTTGCCCTACCTCTAAGGAAGTAATGGTCAATGCGAGGCCCCTTGCTAAGCTCTCTCAGATACTTGAAACAATGTTATTACAGAAATCCGCTTTTTGGCATTTTCTCAGCGAGAAACAGTCATTTTGTACCTGAAACACTGTAAGTGGTTTGGTGAGTCCAATAATGAAATGAGTCTCTCAAATCAACTACATAGACTAGTTTCTCCAATTTTCTGACGTTTTCAATAGCTTGCCTTGAAAAATCAGAAGGTAAATCAATGTTATGACAGAAATCCGCTTTTTGGCATTTTCTCAGCGAGAAACAGTCATTTTGTACCTGAAACACTGTAAGTGGTTTGGTGAGTCCAATAATGAAATGAGTCTCTCAAATCAACTACATAGACACCTTTCTCCAATTTTCTAACGCTTTCAATAGCTTGCCTTAAAAAATCAGAAGGTAAAACAATGTTATGACAGAAATCCGCTTTTTGGCATTTTCTCAGCGAGAAACAGTCATTTTGTACCTGAAACACTGTAAGTGGTTTGATGAGTCCAATAATGAAATGAGTCGCTCAAATCAACTACATAGACACCTTTCTCCAATTTTCTAACGTTTTCAATAGCTTGTCTTAAAAAATCAGAAGGTAAATCAATGTTATGACAGAAATCCGCTTTTTGGCAGTTTCTCAGCGAGAAACAGTAATTTTGTACCTGAAACACTGTAAGTGGTTTGGTGAGTCCAATAATGAAATGAGTCCCTCAAATCAACTACATAGACTCCTTTCTCCAATTTTCTGACGTTTTCAATCAGTTGCCTTAAAAATTCAGAAGGTAAAACAATGTTATTACAGAAATCCGCTTTTTGGCATTTTCTAGGCGAGAAACAGTCATTTTGTACCTGAAACACTGTAAGTGGTTTGGTGAGTCCAATAATGAAATGAGTCTCTCAAATCAACTACTTAGACTCCTTTCTCCAATTTTCTGACGTTTTCAATAGCTTGCCTTGAAAAATCAGAAGGTAAATCAATGTTATGACAGAAATCCGCTTTTTGGCATTTTCTCAGCGAGAAACAGTCATTTTCTATCTGAAACACTGTAAGTGGTTTGGTGAGTCCAATAATGAAATGAGTCTCTCAAATCAACTACATAGACACCTTTCTCCAATTTTCTAACGTTTTCAATAGCTTGCCTTAAAAAATCAGAAGGTAAATCAATGTTATGACAGAAATCCGCTTTTTGGCATTTTCTCAGCGAGAAACAGTCATTTTGTACCTGAAACACTGTAAGTGGTTTGGTGAGTCCAATAATGAAATGAGTCGCTCAAATCAACTACATAGACACCTTTCTCCAATTTTCTAACGTTTTCAATAGCTTGCCTTAAAAATTCAGAAGGTAAAACAATGTTATTACAGAAATCCGCTTTTTGGCATTTTCTAGGCGAGAAACAGTCATTTTGTACCTGAAACACTGTAAGTGGTTTGGTGAGTCCAATAATGAAATGAGTCTCTCAAATCAACTACTTAGACTCCTTTCTCCAATTTTCTGACGTTTTCAATAGCTTGCCTTGAAAAATCAGAAGGTAAATCAATGTTATGACAGAAATCCGCTTTTTGGCATTTTCTCAGCGAGAAACAGTCATTTTGTACCTGAAACACTGTAAGTGGTTTGGTGAGTCCAATAATGAAATGAGTCTCTCAAATCAACTACATAGACTCCTTTCTCCAATTTTCTGACGTTTTCAATAGCTTGCCTTGAAAAATCAGAAGGTAAATCAATGTTATGACAGAAATCCGCTTTTTGGCATTTTCTCAGCGAGAAACAGTCATTTTGTACCTGAAACACTGTAAGTGGTTTGGTGAGTCCAATAATGAAATGAGTCGCTCAAATCAACTACATAGACACCTTTCTCCAATTTTCTAACGTTTTCAATAGCTTGCCTTAACAAATCAGAAGGTAAATCAATGTTATGACAAAAATCCGCTTTTTGGCAGTTTCTCAGCGAGAAACAATCATTTTGTACCTGAAACACTGTAAGTGGTTTGGTGAGTCCAATAATGAAATGAGTCCCTCAAATCAACTACATAGACTTCTTTCTCCAATTTTCTGACGTTTTCAATAGGTTGCCTTAAAAATTCAGAAGGTAAAAAAATGTTATTACAGAAATCCGCTTTTTGGCATTTTCTAGGCGAGAAACAGTCATTTTGTACCTGAAACACTGTAAGTGGTTTGGTGAGTCCAATAATGAAATGAGTCTCTCAAATCAACTACTTAGACTCCTTTCTCCAATTTTCCGACGTTTTCAATAGCTTGCCTTGAAAAATCAGAAGGTAAATCAATGTTATGACAGACATCCGCTTTTTGGCATTTTCTCAGCGAGAAACAGTCATTTTGTACCTGAAACACTGTAAGTGGTTTGGTGAGTCCAATAATGAAATGAGTCTCTCAAATCAACTACAGGTAAATCAGAAGGTAAATCAATGTTATGACAGAAATCCGCTTTTTGGCAGTTTCTCAGCGAGAAACAGTCATTTTGTACCTGAAACACTGTAAGTGGTTTGGTGAGTCCAATAATGAAATGAGTCGCTCAAATCAACTACATAGACTCCTTTCTCCAATTTTCTGACGTTTTCAATAGCTTGCCTTGAAAAATCAGAAGGTAAATCAATGTTATGACAGAAATCCGCTTTTTGGCATTTTCTCAGCGAGAAACAGTCATTTTGTACCTGAAACACTGTAAGTGGTTTGGTGAGTCCAATAATGAAATGAGTCTCTCAAATCAACTACATAGACACCTTTCTCCAATTTTCTAACGTTTTCAATAGCTTGCCTTAAAAAATCAGAAGGTAAAACAATGTTATTACAGAAATCCGCTTTTTGGCAGTTTCTCAGCGAGAAACAGTCATTTTGTACCTGAAACACTGTAAGTGGTTTGGTGAGTCCAATAATGAAATGAGTCCCTCAAATCAACTACATAGACTCCTTTCTCCAATTTTCTGACGTTTTCAATAGGTTGCCTTAAAAATTCAGAAGGTAAAACAATGTTATTACAGAAATCCGCTTTTTGGCATTTTCTAGGCGAGAAACAGTCATTTTGTACCTGAAACACTGTAAGTGGTTTGGTGAGTCCAATAATGAAATGAGTCTCTCAAATCAACTACTTAGACTCCTTTCTCCAATTTTCTGACGTTTTCAATAGCTTGCCTTGAAAAATCAGAAGGTAAATCAATGTTATGACAGAAATCCGCTTTTTGGCATTTTCTCAGCGAGAAACAGTCATTTTCTACCTGAAACACTGTAAGTGGTTTGGTGAGTCCAATAATGAAATGAGTCTCTCAAATCAACTACATAGACACATTTCTCCAATTTTCTAACGTTTTCAATAGCTTGCCTTAAAAAATCAGAAGGTAAATCAATGTTATGACAGAAATCCGCTTTTTGGCATTTTCTCAGCGAGAAACAGTCATTTTGTACCTGAAACACTGTAAGTGGTTTGGTGAGTCCAATAATGAAATGAGTCGCTCAAATCAACTACATAGACACCTTTCTCCAATTTTCTAACGTTTTCAATAGCTTGCCTTAAAAATTCAGAAGGTAAAACAATGTTATTACAGAAATCCGCTTTTTGGCATTTTCTAGGCGAGAAACAGTCATTTTGTACCTGAAACACTGTAAGTGGTTTGGTGAGTCCAATAATGAAATGAGTCGCTCAAATCAACTACATAGACGCCTTTCTCCAATTTTCTAACGTTTTCAATAGCTTGCCTTAACAAATCAGAAGGTAAATCAATGTTATGACAGAAATCCGCTTTTTGGCAGTTTCTCAGCGAGAAACAATCATTTTGTACCTGAAACACTGTAAGTGGTTTGGTGAGTCCAACAATGAAAGGAGTCACTCAAATAAACTATATAGACTCCCTCCTTCAATTGTCTGACTTTTTCAATAGCTTGCCTTAAAAAATCAGAAGGTAAAACAGTCTTATCACAGAAATCCGCTTTTTGGCTGTATCTCAGCGAGAAACGGTCATTTTGAACTTGAAACACAGGTAAGTGGTTTGGTGAGTCCAACAATGAAAGGAGTCACTCAAATAAACTATATAGACTCCCTCCTTCAATTGTCTGACTTTTTCAATAGCTTGCCTTAAAAAATCAGAAGGTAAAACAGTCTTATCACAGAAATCCGCTTTTTGGCTGTATCTCAGCGAGAAACGGTCATTTTGAACTTGAAACACAGGTAAGTGGTTTGGTGAGTCCAACAATGAAAGGAGTCACTCAAATAAACTATATAGACTCCCTCCTTCAATTGTCCGACTTTTTCAATAGCTTGCCTTAACCCTCCTGTTATGTTCGTTTCTCAGGTACAGCAATGCTGTTCCCGGGTCAATTTGACCCGGTGCATGTTTAAATACCCAAAAGATATCAGAAACCAAAAAAATCCAAACAAACATTGTTAATATGTCATTACTAACTCCATTACTAACTATTCTATCAATATTTAGTGCAATGGTGTTCCTTACCTCTGACAGGTAATGGTCCAATTATGATATGATTCACTCGTTTTTCATAAAAAATACATGTTTAAACTTTTTTTTTAATGTTTCACCACTTTATTACTTTTGAAAGACCAACATATAAAACACAATAGTTTGCATCACATGCTGCCCAGATTTTGATGCCATATTTAGCTGGTTTGGAAGGCATGTATTGCCTAAATGGGCAGCGACCTCTGAATGCCACCAGCCTTTCATCCACTGTGATATTATGGCCTGGGTTATAGAGTAGTGGAAGTTGCTCTACCCACTTGTCCCACACTGTCATAATAGCTGCCAGCTTGTCTCTCTCCCATCTACCAGCCCTTGTCTCTCGATTATCAAATCGGATTACTCTGGAGAAAATGTGAAAAGTCTCCAGAGACATTGTCGCTCGAAATATAGCCCTGCCTGTCTCAGCATCCCAAAGACTGCTGTTGATTCATCCTTTGACTTATAGACCCCAGCCAGGATGAGGACCCCCAAATACGCATCGAAATGTGTTTTGTCCAGCTCCTTCCACTTCTCCCCCAACACACGCCTCCCTTCTAGATTGGTCATTTCCAGAATTATTTTCTTTATTGAATCTGGCATGACCAGCTCAAAAGCTGACTTGATGTCAGTCACACGAGTCACTGCCATCCTAGTGGGCCCTGGCACTGTCTTTATTATGTTTTCTGCAGACAGTTTTGCCTGACGCACATTTGGGGATGACGACCACTGTATTTCACCATTTTTTGACATGAATGTCATGCTTGGAGGAATAGGAACAGCAATTCCCTCATCTGGTTCAAAATCAGAATCATTAGAATCAGAATTCAGCTCGAGACAGTCTTCATCTTTAGACACATCCTCCTCTATTTCACTGTCATGATCAATGATGACTTCCAGAGCCTCCTTGACTGTAAACCTTTTGCTTCTGCTGCTCATTTTTGTAAATGTCTGCCTGACAGAGTGTAATGTTGGTAGGATTCCCATGCAGAGAATCTTTTATATGTTTTGCCCCTCCTCTGTTGAGTGTCCAGTGAGTTTTCCCGCGAGAACATCCAGCACCTGCACTTGCGTGCGTGCGTGCGTGCGTGCGTGCGTGCGTGCGTGCGTGCGTGCGTGCGTGCGTGCGTGTGAGAGTTTGGGGTGAAACATGTCTCACAGTTGCAAAGAAAGAAATAGTCTGACATTTCTGACATCCTTTTACCTCCAGATTGACTGCCGGGTCAAACTGACCCGAACAGTATCTATGTTATATAAACATGCAGGGGGGGGTTGCAAATATGTGAGATGAACCATTTTCATATTATATGTTGATTACACTAATTAAGGCAAGCAGAAGAAGTTTCATACTGAAAAAATACTTTTAACTATTTTTCCCAGATCTTCAAACTTTAAAACGGGTCAATTTGACCCGGAACATAACAGGAGGGTTAAAAAATCAGAAGGTAAAACAATGTTATTACAGAAATCCGCTTTTTGGCTGCTTCTCAGCGAGAAACAGTCATTTTGAACCTGAAACACAGGTAAGTGGTTTGGTGAGTCCAATAATGAGAGGAGTCACTCAAATCAACCATAAAGACTCCCTCCTTCAATTTTCTTAAGTTTTCAATAGCTTGCCTTAAAAATCAAAAGGTAAAACAGTCTTATCACAGAAATCCGCTTTTCGGCTGTATCACAGCCAGAAACAGTCATTTTCAACCTCAACCACAGGTAAGTTGTTTGGTGAGTCCAATGATGAAAGGAGTCACTCAAATCAACTATATAGACTCCTTCCTTCAATTTTCTCACGTTTTCAATAGCTTGCATTAAAAAAACAGAAGGTTCAACTGTGTTTTCACAGAAATCCGCTTTTTAGCTGTATCTCAGGCAGAAACGATCATTTTGAACCTGAAACACAGGTAAGTGGTTTGGTGAGTCCAATAATGAAAGGAGTCACTCAAATCAACTATATAAACTCCTTCCTTCAATTTTCTGACGTTTTCAATAGCTTGCCTTAAAAAATCAGAAGGTAAAACAGTGTTTTCACAGAAATCCGCTTTTTAGCTGTATCTCAGGCAGAAACGATCATTTTGAACCTGAAACACAGGTAAGTGGTTTGGTGAGTCCAATAATGAAAGGAGTCCTTCAAATCAACTATATATAGACTCCTTCTTTCAATTTTCTGACGTTTTCAATAGCTTGCCTTAAAAATTCAGTGTTATCACAGAAATCCGCTTTTTGGCTGTTTTTTGGCTGCAGCGAGAAACAGTTATTTTGAACCTGAAACACAGGTCTGCCCCGTCCCCCCCCCCCCCCCCCCCCCCCCCCCGCCTATTACCGGGAGCGCATCACTGCGCCATGCTGTGGACAAAAAGAGGTACTGCACATTCGCCTAAAAGGCAGAATGACAGCATTAAAATGTCTCCAACTGCTCTGAAATAAAGTGTAAAAATCTGAAAATAAACACAATTCCTTCACAAAAATGGGCTTTGTCTTTTGAGCATTTTTTGCCTTCATTTGCTTCAGCCAAATTAGAAACATGAGAAGAAAAGAGGGGAAAATCTCACTCCAGACTCAGCCAAAAACAGCAGCCGAAATGCCGCATTAAAATTACTCAAACTTGTCTAAAATCACAATCTAAAAGTCAAAAAATTATCAAAATGGGTTAGCAATGGTGCGGCCTGCCTTTTGCACATGTTTTTCCTGGCTTTACTTCAGCCAAATGAAAGAAAAGAGGAGAAAATTGCACTTCAGCCAGGGTTAAAAAGCAGCAGAAACACTGCATTAAAATGCCTCCAACTTGTCTAAAATGACTTTTAAAAATCTAAAAATGATCAAAATGGCTTAGCAATGATGGGGCCCTCCTTTTGCATATTTTTTGACTGGCTTTACTCCACCAGAATTGAAAATATCAGCAGAAAAGAGGGGGACATTGCAGTGTTGTCTACCCGGGAGAAGTTCCTTTTTTGGCCACAAGATGGAAGCAGAGCTCCATGGATGAATTTAGCTGCACTCAGTTGGAACTTTGAAAACTTTCTAAGTGGTTTGGTGAGTCCAATAATGAAAGGAGTCACTCTTTCAATAGCTTGCCTTAAAAAATCAGAAGGTAAAACAGTGTTTTCACAGAAATCCGCTTTTTAGCTGTATCTCAGCCAGAAACGATCATTTTCAACCTGAAACACAGGTAAGTGGTTTGGTGAGTCCAATAATGAAAGGAGTCACTCAAATCAGCTATATAGAGTCCTTCCTTCAATTTTCTGACGTTTTCAATAGCTTGCCTTAAAAAATCAGAAGGTTCAACTGTGTTTTCACAGAAATCCGCTTTTTGGCTGTTTTTTGGCTGCAGCGAGAAACAGTTATTTTGAACCTGAAACACAGGTCTGCCCCCTCCCCCCGCCCCCCCGCCCATTACCGGGAGCGCATCACTGCGCCGTGCTGTGGACAAAAAGAGGTACTGCACATTCGCCTAAAAGGCAGAATGACAGCATTAAAATGTCTCCAACTGCTCTGAAATAAAGTGTAAAAATCTGAAAATAAACACAATTCCTTCACAAAAATGTGCTTTGTCTTTTGAGCATTTTTTGCCTTCATTTGCTTCAGCCAAATTAGAAACATGAGAAGAAAAGAGGGGAAAATCTCACTCCAGACTCAGCCCAAAACAGCAGCCGAAATGCCGCATTAAAATTACTCAAACTTGTCTAAAATCACAATCTAAAAGTCAAAAAATTATCAAAATGGGTTAGCAATGGTGCGGCCTGCCTTTTGCACATGTTTTTCCTGGCTTTACTTCAGCCAAATGAAAGAAAAGAGGAGAAAATTGCACTTCAGCCAGGGTTAAAAAGCAGCAGAAACACTGCATTAAAATGCCTCCAACTTGTCTAAAATGACTTTTAAAAATCTAAAAATGATCAAAATGGCTTAGCAATGATGGGGCCCTCCTTTTGCATATTTTTTGACTGGCTTTACTCCACCAGAATTGAAAATATCAGCAGAAAAGAGGGGGACATTGCAGTGTTGTCTACCCGGGAGAAGTTCCTTTTTTGGCCACAAGATGGAAGCAGAGCTCCATGGATGAATTTAGCTGCACTCAGTTGGAACTTTGAAAACTTTCTAAGTGGTTTGGTGAGTCCAATAATGAAAGGAGTCACTCTTTCAATAGCTTGCCTTCAAAAATCAGAAGGTAAAACAGTGTTTTCACAGAAATCCGCTTTTTAGCTTTATCTCAGCCAGAAACGATCATTTTCAACCTGAAACACAGGTAAGTGGTTTGGTGAGTCCAATAATGAAAGGAGTCACTCAAATCAACTATATAGACTCCTTCCTTCAATTTTCTGACGTTTTCAATAGCTTGCCTTAAAAAATCAGAAGGTTCAACTGTGTTTTCACAGAAATCCGCTTTTTAGCTGTATCTCAGCCAGAAACGATCATTTTGAACCTGAAACACAGGTAAGTGGTTTGGTGAGTCCAATAATGAAAGGAGTCACTCAAATCAACTATATATAGACTCCTTCCTTCAATTTTCTGACGTTTTCAATAGCTTGCCTTAAAAATCAGAAGGTAAAACAGTGTTATCACAGAAATCCGCTTTTTGGCTGTTTTTTGGCTGCAGCGAGAAACAGTTATTTTGAACCTGAAACACAGGTCCAGCCCATTACCGAGAGCGCATCACTGCGCCGTGCTGTGGACAAAAAGAGGTACTGCACATTCGCCTAAAAGGCAGAATGACAGCATTGAAATGTCTCCAACTGCTCTGAAATAAAGTGTAAAAATCTGAAAATAAACACAATTCCTTCACAAAAATGGGCTTTGTCTTTTGAGCATTTTTTGCCTTCATTTGCTTCAGCCAAATTAGAAACATTAGAAGAAAAGAGGGGAAAATCTCACTCCAGACTCAGCCAAAAACAGCAGCCGAAATGCCGCATTAAAATTACTCAAACTTGTCTAACATCACAATCTAAAAATCTAAAAATGATCAAAATGGCTTAGCAATGATGCGGCCTGCCTTTTGCACATGTTTTTCCTGGCTTTACTTCAGCCAAATGAAAGAAAAGAGGAGAAAATTGCACTTCAGCCAGGGTTAAAAAGCAGCAGAAACACTGCATTAAAATGCCTCCAACTTGTCTAAAATGACTTTTAAAAATCTAAAAATGATCAAAATGGCTTAGCAATGATTGGGCCTTCCTTTTGCATATTTTTTGACTGGCTTTACTCCACCAGAATTGAAAATATCAGCAGAAAAGAGGGGGAAATTGCAGTGTTGTCTACCCGGGAGAAGTTCCTTTTTTGGCCACAAGATGGAAGCAGAGCTCCATGGATGAATTTAGTTGCACTCAGTTGGAACTTTGAAAACTTTCTAAGTGGTTTGGTGAGTCCAATAATGAAAGGAGTCACTCTTTCAATAGCTTGACTTAAAAAATCAGAAGGTAAAACAGTGTTTTCACAGAAATCCGCAGCCAGAAACAGTCATTTTCAACCTCAACCACAGGTAAGTTGTTTGGTGAGTCCAATGATGAAAGGAGTCACTCAAATCAACTATATAGACTCCTTCCTTCAATTTTCTCACGTTTTCAATAGCTTGCATTAAAAAATCAGAAGGTTCAACTGTGTTTTCACAGAAATCCGCTTTTTAGCTGTATCTCAGGCAGAAACGATCATTTTGAACCTGAAACACAGGTAAGTGGTTTGGTGAGTCCAATAATGAAAGGAGTCCTTCAAATCAACTATATATAGACTCCTTCTTTCAATTTTCTGACGTTTTCAATAGCTTGCCTTAAAAATTCAGTGTTATCACAGAAATCCGCTTTTTGGCTGTTTTTTGGCTGCAGCGAGAAACAGTTATTTTGAACCTGAAACACAGGTCTGCCCCCTCCTCCCCCCCCCACCCCCCCCCCCCCCCCCCGCCCATTACCGGGAGCGCATCACTGCGCCGTGCTGTGGACAAAAAGAGGTACTGCACATTCGCCTAAAAGGCAGAATGACAGCATTAAAATGTCTCCAACTGCTCTGAAATAAAGTGTAAAAATCTGAAAATAAACACAATTCCTTCACAAAAATGTGCTTTGTCTTTTGAGCATTTTTTGCCTTCATTTGCTTCAGCCAAATTAGAAACATGAGAAGAAAAGAGGGGAAAATCTCACTCCAGACTCAGCCAAAAACAGCAGCCGAAATGCCGCATTAAAATTACTCAAACTTGTCTAAAATCACAATCTAAAAGTCAAAAAATTATCAAAATGGGTTAGCAATGGTGCGGCCTGCCTTTTGCACATGTTTTTCCTGGCTTTACTTCAGCCAAATGAAAGAAAAGAGGAGAAAATTGCACTTCAGCCAGGGTTAAAAAGCAGCAGAAACACTGCATTAAAATGCCTCCAACTTGTCTAAAATGACTTTTAAAAATCTAAAAATGATCAAAATGGCTTAGCAATGATGGGGCCCTCCTTTTGCATATTTTTTGACTGGCTTTACTCCACCAGAATTGAAAATATCAGCAGAAAAGAGGGGGACATTGCAGTGTTGTCTACCCGGGAGAAGTTCCTTTTTTTGGCCACAAGATGGAAGCAGAGCTCCATGGATGAATTTAGCTGCACTCAGTTGGAACTTTGAAAACTTTCTAAGTGGTTTGGTGAGTCCAATAATGAAAGGAGTCACTCTTTCAATAGCTTGCCTTAAAAAATCAGAAGGTAAAACAGTGTTTTCACAGAAATCCGCTTTTTAGCTGTATCTCAGCCAGAAACGATCATTTTCAACCTGAAACACAGGTAAGTGGTTTGGTGAGTCCAATAATGAAAGGAGTCACTCAAATCAACTATATAGACTCCTTCCTTCAATTTTCTGACGTTTTCAATAGCTTGCCTTAAAAAATCAGAAGGTTCAACTGTGTTTTCACAGAAATCCGCTTTTTGGCTGTTTTTTGGCTGCAGCGAGAAACAGTTATTTTGAACCTGAAACACAGGTCTGCCCCCTCCTCCCCCCTCCCGCCCATTACCGGGAGCGCATCACTGCGCCGTGCTGTGGACAAAAAGAGGTACTGCACATTCGCCTAAAAGGCAGAATGACAGCATTAAAATGTCTCCAACTGCTCTGAAATAAAGTGTAAAAATCTGAAAATAAACACAATTCCTTCACAAAAATGTGCTTTGTCTTTTGAGCATTTTTTGCCTTCATTTGCTTCAGCCAAATTAGAAACATGAGAAGAAAAGAGGGGAAATTCTCACTCCAGACTCAGCCAAAAACAGCAGCCGAAATGCCGCATTAAAATTACTCAAACTTGTCTAAAATCACAATCTAAAAGTCAAAAAATTATCAAAATGGGTTAGCAATGGTGCGGCCTGCCTTTTGCACATGTTTTTCCTGGCTTTACTTCAGCCAAATGAAAGAAAAGAGGAGAAAATTGCACTTCAGCCAGGGTTAAAAAGCAGCAGAAACACTGCATTAAAATGCCTCCAACTTGTCTAAAATGACTTTTAAAAATCTAAAAATGATCAAAATGGCTTAGCAATGATGGGGCCCTCCTTTTGCATATTTTTTGACTGGCTTTACTCCACCAGAATTGAAAATATCAGCAGAAAAGAGGGGGACATTGCAGTGTTGTCTACCCGGGAGAAGTTCCTTTTTTGGCCACAAGATGGAAGCAGAGCTCCATGGATGAATTTAGCTGCACTCAGTTGGAACTTTGAAAACTTTCTAAGTGGTTTGGTGAGTCCAATAATGAAAGGAGTCACTCTTTCAATAGCTTGCCTTAAAAAATCAGAAGGTAAAACAGTGTTTTCACAGAAATCCGCTTTTTAGCTTTATCTCAGCCAGAAACGATCATTTTCAACCTGAAACACAGGTAAGTGGTTTGGTGAGTCCAATAATGAAAGGAGTCACTCAAATCAACTATATAGACTCCTTCCTTCAATTTTCTGACGTTTTCAATAGCTTGCCTTAAAAAATCAGAAGGTTCAACTGTGTTTTCACAGAAATCCGCTTTTTAGCTGTATCTCAGCCAGAAACGATCATTTTGAACCTGAAACACAGGTAAGTGGTTTGGTGAGTCCAATAATGAAAGGAGTCACTCAAATCAACCATAAAGACTCCCTCCTTCAATTTTCTGACGTTTTCAATAGCTTGCCTTAAAAATCAAAAGGTAAAACAGTCTTATCACAGAAATCCGCTTTTTGGCTGTATCACAGCCAGAAACAGTCATCTTCAACCTCAACCACAGGTAAGTTGTTTGGTGAGTCCAACAATGAAAGGAGTCACTCAAATCAACTATATAGACTCCCTCCTTCAATGTTCTGACGTTTTCAATAGCTTGTCTTAAAAAAATCAGAAGGTAAATCAATGTTATTACAGAAATCCGCTTTTTGGCTGCTTCTCAGCGAGAAACAGTCATTTTGAACCTGAAACACAGGTAAGTGGTTTGGTGAGTCCAATAATGAAAGTAGTCACTCAAATCAAATATATAGACTCCCTCCTTCAATGTTCTAACGTTTTCAATAGCTTGCCTTAAAAAATCAGAAGGTAAAACAGTCTTATCACAGAAATCCGCTTTTTGGTTGTATCTCAGCGAGAAACGGTCATTTTGAACCTGAAACACAGGTAAGTGGTTTGGTGAGTCCAATAATGAAAGGAGTCACTCAAATCAACTATATAGACTCCCTCCTTCAATGTTCTGACGTTTTCAATAGCTTGCCTTAAAAAATCAGAAGGTAAAACAGTCTTATCACAGAAATCCGCCTTTTGGCTGTATCTCAGCGAGAAACGGTCATTTTGAACCTGAAACACAGGTAAGTGGTTTGGTGAGTCCAACAATGAAAGGAGTCACTCAAATCAACTATATAGACTCCCTCCTTCAATTTTCTGACGTTTTCAATAGCTTGCCTTAAAAAATCAGAAGGTAAAACAGTCTTATCACAGAAATCCGCTTTTTGGCTGTATCTCAGCGAGAAACGGTCATTTTGAACCTGAAACACAGGTAAGTGGTTTGGTGAGTCCAACAATGAAAGGAGTCACTCAAATAAACTATATAGACTCCCTCCTTCAATTGTCTGACTTTTTCAATAGCTTGCCTTAAAAAATCAGAAGGTTCAACTGTGTTTTCACAGAAATCCGCTTTTTAGCTGTATCTCAGCCAGAAACGATCATTTTGAACCTGAAACACAGGTAAGTGGTTTGGTGAGTCCAATAATGAAAGGAGTCACTCAAATCAACCATAAAGACTCCCTCCTTCAATTTTCTGACGTTTTCAATAGCTTGCCTTAAAAATCAAAAGGTAAAACAGTCTTATCACAGAAATCCGCTTTTTGGCTGTATCACAGCCAGAAACAGTCATCTTCAACCTCAACCACAGGTAAGTTGTTTGGTGAGTCCAACAATGAAAGGAGTCACTCAAATCAACTATATAGACTCCCTCCTTCAATGTTCTGACGTTTTCAATAGCTTGTCTTAAAAAAATCAGAAGGTAAATCAATGTTATTACAGAAATCCGCTTTTTGGCTGCTTCTCAGCGAGAAACAGTCATTTTGAACCTGAAACACAGGTAAGTGGTTTGGTGAGTCCAATAATGAAAGTAGTCACTCAAATCAAATATATAGACTCCCTCCTTCAATGTTCTAACGTTTTCAATAGCTTGCCTTAAAAAATCAGAAGGTAAAACAGTCTTATCACAGAAATCCGCTTTTTGGTTGTATCTCAGCGAGAAACGGTCATTTTGAACCTGAAACACAGGTAAGTGGTTTGGTGAGTCCAATAATGAAAGGAGTCACTCAAATCAACTATATAGACTCCCTCCTTCAATGTTCTGACGTTTTCAATAGCTTGCCTTAAAAAATCAGAAGGTAAAACAGTCTTATCACAGAAATCCGCCTTTTGGCTGTATCTCAGCGAGAAACGGTCATTTTGAACCTGAAACACAGGTAAGTGGTTTGGTGAGTCCAACAATGAAAGGAGTCACTCAAATCAACTATATAGACTCCCTCCTTCAATTTTCTGACGTTTTCAATAGCTTGCCTTAAAAAATCAGAAGGTAAAACAGTCTTATCACAGAAATCCGCTTTTTGGCTGTATCTCAGCGAGAAACGGTCATTTTGAACCTGAAACACAGGTAAGTGGTTTGGTGAGTCCAACAATGAAAGGAGTCACTCAAATCATCTATATAGACTCCCTCTTTCAATTTTCTGACTTTTTCAATAGCTTGCCTTAAAAAATCAGAAGGTAAAACAATGCTATTACAGAAATCCGCTTTTTGGCTGCTTCTCAGCGAGAAACAGTCATTTTGAACCTGAAACACAGGTAAGTGGTTTGGTGAGTCCAATAATGAAAGGAGTCACTCAAATCAACTATATAGACTCCCTCCTTCAATGTTCTGACGTTTTCAATAGCTTGCCTTAAAAAATCAGAAGGTAAAACAATGTTATTACAGAAATCCGCTTTTTGGCTGCTTCTCAGCGAGAAACAGTCATTTTGAACCTGAAACACAGGTAAGTTGTTTGGTGAGTCCAATAATGAAAGGAGTCGCTCAAATCTACTATATAGACTCCCTCCTTCAATGTTCTGACGTTTTCAATAGCTTGCCTTAAAAAATCAGAAGGTAAAACAATGTTATTACAGAAATCCGCTTTTTGGCTGCTTCTCAGCGAGAAACGGTCATTTTGAACCTGAAACACAGGTAAGTGGTTTGGTGAGTCCAACAATGAAAGGAGTCACTCAAATCAACTATATAGACTCCCTCCTTCAATGTCCTGACGTTTTCAATAGCCTGCCTTAAAAAAATCAGAAGGTAAAACAATGTTAATACAGAAATCCGCTTTTTGGCTGCTTCTCAGCGAGAAACAGTCATTTTGAACCTGAAACACAGGTAAGTGGTTTGGTGAGTCCAATAATGAAAGGAGTCACTCAAATCAACTATATAGACTCCCTCCTTCAATGTTCTGACGTTTTCAATAGCTTGCCTTAAAAAATCAGAAGGTAAAACAATGTTATTACAGAAATCCGCTTTTTGGCTGCTTCTCAGCGAGAAACGGTCATTTTGAACCTGAAACACAGGTAAGTGGTTTGGTGAGTCCAACAATGAAAGGAGTCACTCAAATCAACTACATAGACTCCCTCCTTCAATGTTCTGACTTTTTCAATAGCTTGCCTTAAAAAATCAGAAGGTAAAACAATGTTATTACAGAAAACCGCTTTTTGGCTGCTTCTCAGCGAGAAACAGTCATTTTGAACCTGAAACACAGGTAAGTTGTTTGGTGAGTCCAATAATGAAAGGAGTCACTCAAATCAACTATATAGACTCCCTCCTTCAATGTTCTGACGTTTTCAATAGCTTGCCTTAAAAAATCAGAAGGTAAAACAATGTTATTACAGAAATCCGCTTTTTGGCTGCTTCTCAGCGAGAAACGGTCATTTTGAACCTGAAACACAGGTAAGTGGTTTGGTGAGTCCAACAATGAAAGGAGTCACTCAAATCAACTACATAGACTCCCTCCTTCAATGTTCTGACTTTTTCAATAGCTTGCCTTAAAAAATCAGAAGGTAAAACAATGTTATTACAGAAAACCGCTTTTTGGCTGCTTCTCAGCGAGAAACAGTCATTTTGAACCTGAAACACAGGTAAGTTGTTTGGTGAGTCCAATAATGAAAGGAGTCGCTCAAATCTACTATATAGACTCCCTCCTTCAATGTTCTGACGTTTTCAATAGCTTGCCTTAAAAAATCAGAAGGTAAAACAATGTTATTACAGAAATCCGCTTTTTGGCTGCTTCTCAGCGAGAAACGGTCATTTTGAACCTGAAACACAGGTAAGTGGTTTGGTGAGTCCAACAATGAAAGGAGTCACTCAAATCAACTATATAGACTCCCTCCTTCAATGTTCTGACGTTTTCAATAGCCTGCCTTAAAAAATCAGAAGGTAAAACAATGTTATTACAGAAATCCGCTTTTTGGCTGCTTCTCAGCGAGAAACAGTCATTTTGAACCTGAAACACAGGTAAGTGGTTTGGTGAGTCCAATAATGAAAGGAGTCACTCAAATCAACTATATAGACTCCCTCCTTCAATGTTCTGACGTTTTCAATAGCTTGCCTTAAAAAATCAGAAGGTAAAACAATGTTATTACAGAAATCCGCTTTTTGGCTGCTTCTCAGCGAGAAACGGTCATTTTGAACCTGAAACACAGGTAAGTGGTTTGGTGAGTCCAACAATGAAAGGAGTCACTCAAATCAACTATATAGACTCCCTCCTTCAATGTTCTGACGTTTTCAATAGCTTGCCTTAAAAAATCAGAAGGTAAAACAATGTTATTAAAGAAATCCGCTTTTTGGCTGCTTCTAAGCGAGAAACAGTCATTTTGAACCTGAAACACAGGTAAGTGGTTTGGTGAGTCCAACAATGAAAGGAGTCACTCAAATCAAATATATATAATCCCTCCTTCAATTTTCTGACTTTTTCAATAGCTTGCCTTAAAAAATCAGAAGGTAAAACAGTCTTATCACAGAAATCCGCTTTTTGGCTGTATCTCAGCGAGAAACGGTCATTTTGAACCTGAAACACAGGTAAGTGGTTTGGTGAGTCCAACAATGAAAGGAGTCACTCAAATCAACTATATAGACTCCCTCCTTCAATGTTCTGACGTTTTCAATAGCTTGTCTTAAAAAAATCAGAAGGTAAATCAATGTTATTACAGAAATCCGCTTTTTGGCTGCTTCTCAGCGAGAAACAGTCATTTTGAACCTGAAACACAGGTAAGTGGTTTGGTGAGTCCAATAATGAAAGGAGTCACTCAAATCAAATATATAGACTCCCTCCTTCAATGTTCTAACGTTTTCAATAGCTTGCCTTAAAAAATCAGAAGGTAAAACAGTCTTATCACAGAAATCCGCTTTTTGGTTGTATCTCAGCGAGAAACGGTCATTTTGAACCTGAAACACAGGTAAGTGGTTTGGTGAGTCCAATAATGAAAGGAGTCACTCAAATCAACTATATAGACTCCCTCTTTCAATTTTCTGACTTTTTCAATAGCTTGCCTTAAAAAATCAGAAGGTAAAACAATGCTATTACAGAAATCCGCTTTTTGGCTGCTTCTCAGCGAGAAACCGTCATTTTGAACCTGAAACACAGGTAAGTGGTTTGGTGAGTCCAATAGTGAAAGGAGTCACTCAAATCAACTATATAGACTCCCTCCTTCAATGTTCTGACGTTTTCAATAGCTTGCCTTAAAAAATCAGAAGGTAAAACAATGTTATTACAGAAATCCGCTTTTTGGCTGCTTCTCGGCGAGAAACAGTCATTTTGAACCTGAAACACAGGTAAGTTGTTTGGTGAGTCCAATAATGAAAGGAGTCGCTCAAATCTACTATATAGACTCCCTCCTTCAATGTTCTGACGTTTTCAATAGCTTGCCTTAAAAAATCAGAAGGTAAAACAATGTTATTACAGAAATCCGCTTTTTGGCTGCTTCTCAGCGAGAAACGGTCATTTTGAACCTGAAACACAGGTAAGTGGTTTGGTGAGTCCAACAATGAAAGGAGTCACTCAAATCAACTATATAGACTCCCTCCTTCAATGTCCTGACGTTTTCAATAGCCTGCCTTAAAAAATCAGAAGGTAAAACAATGTTAATACAGAAATCCGCTTTTTGGCTGCTTCTCAGCGAGAAACAGTCATTTTGAACCTGAAACACAGGTAAGTGGTTTGGTGAGTCCAATAATGAAAGGAGTCACTCAAATCAACTATATAGACTCCCTCCTTCAATGTTCTGACGTTTTCAATAGCTTGCCTTAAAAAATCAGAAGGTAAAACAATGTTATTAAAGAAATCCGCTTTTTGGCTGCTTCTAAGCGAGAAACAGTCATTTTGAACCTGAAACACAGGTAAGTGGTTTGGTGAGTCCAACAATGAAAGGAGTCACTCAAATCAAATATATATAATCCCTCCTTCAATTTTCTGACTTTTTCAATAGCTTGCCTTAAAAAATCAGAAGGTAAAACAGTCTTATCACAGAAATCCGCTTTTTGGCTGTATCTCAGCGAGAAACGGTCATTTTGAACCTGAAACACAGGTAAGTGGTTTGGTGAGTCCAACAATGAAAGGAGTCACTCAAATCAACTATATAGACTCCCTCCTTCAATTTTCTGACTTTTTCAATAGCTTGCCTTAAAAAATCAGAAGGTAAAACAATGTTATTACATAAATCCGCTTTTTGGCTGCTTCTCAGCGAGAAATGGTCATTTTGAACCTGAAACACAGGTAAGTGGTTTGGTGAGTCCAACAATGAAAGGAGTCACTCAAATCAACTATATAGACTCCCTCCTTCAATTTTCTGACTTTTTCAATAGCTTGCCTTAAAGAATCAGAAGGTAAAACAATGTTATTACAGAAATCCGCTTTTTGGCTGCTTCTCAGCGAGAAACGGTCATTTTGAACCTGAAACACAGGTAAGTGGTTTGGTGAGTCAGATAATGAAAGGAGTCACTCAAATCAACTATATAGACTCCCTCCTTCAATGTTCTGACGTTATCAATAGCTTGCCTTAAAAAATCAGAAGGTAAAACAATGTTATTACAGAAATCCGCTTTTTGGCTGCTTCTCAGCGAGAAACGGTCATTTTGAACCTGAAACACAGGTAAGTGGTTTGGTGAGTCAGATAATGAAAGGAGTCACTCAAATCAACTATATAGACTCCCTCCTTCAATGTTCTGACGTTATCAATAGCTTGCCTTTAAAAATCAGAAGGTAAGACAATGTTATTACGGAAATCCGCTTTTTGGCTGCTTCTCAGCGAGAAACGGTCATTTTGAACCTGAAACACAGGTAAGTGGTTTGGTGAGTCCAACAATGAAAGGAGTCTCTCAAATCAACTATATAGACTCCCTCCTTCAATTTTCTGACTTTTTCAATAGCTTGCCTTAAAAAATCAGAAGGTAAAACAGTCTTATCACAGAAATCCGCTTTTTGGCTGTATCTCAGCGAGAAACGGTCATTTTGAACTTGAAACACAGGTAAGTGGTTTGGTGAGTCCAACAATGAAAGGAGTCACTCAAATAAACTATATAGACTCCCTCCTTCAATTGTCTGACTTTTTCAATAGCTTGCCTTAAAAAATCAGAAGGTAAAACAATGTTATTACAGAAATCCGCTTTTTGGCTGCTTCTCAGCGAGAAACAGTCATTTTGAACCTGAAACACAGGTAAGTGGTTTGGTGAGTCCAATAATGAGAAGAGTCACTCAAATCAACGATATAGACTCCCTCCTTCAATGTTCTGACTTTTTCAATAGCTTGCCTTAAAAAATCAGAAGGTAAAACAATGTTATTACAGAAATCCGCTTTTTGGCTGCTTCTCAGCGAGAAACAGTCATTTTGAACCTGAAACACAGGTAAGTGGTTTGGTGAGTCCAATAATGAAAGGAGTCTCTCAAATCAACTATATAGACTCCCTCCTTCAATTTTCTGACTTTTTCAATAGCTTGCCTTAAAAAATCAGGAGGTAAAACAATGTTATTACAGAAATCCGCTTTTTGGCTGCTTCTCAGCGAGAAACGGTCATTTTGAACCTGAAACACAGGTAAGTGGTTTGGTGAGTCCAATAATGAAAGGAGTCACTCAAATCAACTATATAGACTCCCTCCTTCAATGTTCTAACTTTTTCAATAGCTTGCCTTAAAAAATCAGAAGGTAAAACAATGTTATTACAGAAATCCGCTTTTTGGCTGCTTCTCAGCGAGAAACGGTCATTTTGAACCTGAAACACAGGTAAGTGGTTTGGTGAGTCCAATAATGAAAGGAGTCACTCAAATCAACTATATAGACTCCCTCCTTCAATGTTCTAACGTTTTCAATAGCTTGCCTTAAAAAATCAGAAGGTAAAACAGTCTTATCACAGAAGTCCGCTTTTTGGCTGTATCTCAGCGAGAAACGGTCATTTTGAACTTGAAACACAGGTAAGTGGTTTGGTGAGTCCAACAATGAAAGGAGTCACTCAAATAAACTATATAGACTCCCTCCTTCAATTGTCTGACTTTTTCAATAGCTTGCCTTAAAAAATCAGAAGGTAAAACAATGTTATTACAGAAATCCGCTTTTTGGCTGCTTCTCAGCGAGAAACAGTCATTTTGAACCTGAAACACAGGTAAGTGGTTTGGTGAGTCCAATAATGAAAGGAGTCATTCAAATCAACTATATAGACTCCCTCCTTCAATGTTCTAACGTTTTCAATAGCTTGCCTTAAAAAATCAGAAGGTAAAACAGTCTTATCACAGAAATCCGCTTTTTGGCTTTATCTCAGCGAGAAACGGTCATTTTGAACCTGAAACACAGGTAAGTGGTTTGGTGAGTCCAACAATGAAAGGAGTCTCTCAAATCAACTATATAGACTCACTCCTTCAATTTTCTGACTTTTTCAATAGCTTGCCTTAAAAAATCAGAAGGTAAAACAATGTTATTACAGAAATCCGCTTTTTGGCTGCTTCTCAGCGAGAAACGGTCATTTTGAACCTGAAACACAGGTAAGTGGTTTGGTGAGTCAGATAATGAAAGGAGTCACTCAAATCAACTATATAGACTCCCTCCTTCAATGTTCTAACTTTTTCAATAGCTTGCCTTAAAAAATCAGAAGGTAAAACAATGTTATTACAGAAATCCGCTTTTTGGCTGCTTCTCAGCGAGAAACGGTCATTTTGAACCTGAAACACAGGTAAGTGGTTTGGTGAGTCCAATAATGAAAGGAGTCACTCAAATCAACTATATAGACTCCCTCCTTCAATGTTCTAACGTTTTCAATAGCTTGCCTTAAAAAATCAGAAGGTAAAACAGTCTTATCACAGAAGTCCGCTTTTTGGCTGTATCTCAGCGAGAAACGGTCATTTTGAACTTGAAACACAGGTAAGTGGTTTGGTGAGTCCAACAATGAAAGGAGTCACTCAAATAAACTATATAGACTCCCTCCTTCAATTGTCTGACTTTTTCAATAGCTTGCCTTAAAAAATCAGAAGGTAAAACAATGTTATTACAGAAATCCGCTTTTTGGCTGCTTCTCAGCGAGAAACAGTCATTTTGAACCTGAAACACAGGTAAGTGGTTTGGTGAGTCCAATAATGAAAGGAGTCATTCAAATCAACTATATAGACTCCCTCCTTCAATGTTCTAACGTTTTCAATAGCTTGCCTTAAAAAATCAGAAGGTAAAACAGTCTTATCACAGAAATCCGCTTTTTGGCTTTATCTCAGCGAGAAACGGTCATTTTGAACCTGAAACACAGGTAAGTGGTTTGGTGAGTCCAACAATGAAAGGAGTCTCTCAAATCAACTATATAGACTCACTCCTTCAATTTTCTGACTTTTTCAATAGCTTGCCTTAAAAAATCAGAAGGTAAAACAATGTTATTACAGAAATCCGCTTTTTGGCTGCTTCTCAGCGAGAAACGGTCATTTTGAACCTGAAACACAGGTAAGTGGTTTGGTGAGTCAGATAATGAAAGGAGTCACTCAAATCAACTATATAGACTCCCTCCTTCAATGTTCTGACGTTATCAATAGCTTGCCTTAAAAAATCAGAAGGTAAAACAATGTTATTACAGAAATCCGCTTTTTGGCTGCTTCTCAGCGAGAAACGGTCATTTTGAACCTGAAACACAGGTAAGTGGTTTGGTGAGTCAGATAATGAAAGGAGTCACTCAAATCAACTATATAGACTCCCTCCTTCAATGTTCTGACGTTATCAATAGCCTGCCTTAAAAAATCAGAAGGTAAGACAATGTTATTACAGAAATCCGCTTTTTGGCTGCTTCTCAGCGAGAAACGGTCATTTTGAACCTGAAACACAGGTAAGTGGTTTGGTGAGTCCAACAATGAAAGGAGTCTCTAAAATCAACTATATAGACTCCCTCCTTCAATTTTCTGACTTTTTCAATAGCTTGCCTTAAAAAATCAGGAGGTAAAACAATGTTATTACAGAAATCCGCTTTTTGGCTGCTTCTCAGCGAGAAACAGTCATTTTGTACCTGAAACACTGTAAGTGGTTTGGTGAGTCCAATAATGAAATGAGTTTCTCAAATCAACTACATAGACACCTTTCTCCAATTTTCTAACGTTTTCAATAGCTTGCCTTAAAAAATCAGAAGGTAAATCAATGTTATGACAGAAATCCGCTTTTTGGCATTTTCTCAGCGAGAAACAGTCATTTTGTACCTGAAACACTGTAAGTGGTTTGGTGAGTCCAATAATGAAATGAGTCCCTCAAATCAACTACATAGACTCCTTTCTCCAATTTTCTGACGTTTTCAATAGCTTGCCTTAAAAAATCAGAAGGTAAAACAATGTTATTACAGAAATCCGCTTTTTGGCATTTTCTCAGCGAGAAACAGTCATTTTGTACCTGAAACACTGTAAGTGGTTTGGTGAGTCCAATAATGAAATGAGTCCCTCAAATCAACTACATAGACTCATTTCTCCAATTTTCTGACGTTTTCAATAGCTTGCCTTAAAAAATCAGAAGGTAAATCAATGTTATTACAGAAATCCGCTTTTTGGCATTTTCTCAGCGAGAAACAGTCATTTTGTACCTGAAACACTGTAAGTGGTTTGGTGAGTCCAATAATGAAATAAGTCTCTCAAATCAACTACATAGACTCCTTTCCCCAATTTTCTGACGTTTTCAATAGCTTGCCTTAAAAAATCAGAAGGTAAATCAATGTTATGACAGAAATCCGCTTTTTGGCAGTTTCTCATGCGAGAAACAGTCATTTTGTACCTGAAACACTGTAAGTGGTTTGGTGAGTCCAATAATGAAATGAGTCGCTCAAATCAACTACATAGACTCCTTTCTCCAATTTTCTGACGTTTTCAATAGCTTGCCTTAAAAAATCAGAAGGTAGGATTCTTAATAGGACTAGCTGTTAATATCCCTAAAATATATCAGCACGATAACTCCTATCGGACATGACTGTGGGGTGGAGTTTGGACAGGATCGCGGGGCACCACCAAATCTACACGTCATCAGTTGTGTGCCTTGTCTTCATCAGGTGTTTCGGCCTCTTAACACAATACACCCTCTTCCAAGGTTGGCCTGCCACAGGCTGATCAGACCTGGGTGTGTGTCATATGGTGGCACCCCGTGGTCATCAAACAGCCCATGTTGCATCCCTCCGTTTCAGCCACAGCCAGTGACTGCTCCGTTCGGCTGCTTTGGCAAGTTCTTTTATTGCCTTCCGCTGGGCCTGTCCTCTGATCCCAACTTCCTTCAGGAGCCGTGTGGTGGACCTGGCTACAAAGCCTCGGCAGCCAACCTCCACTGGCCACACCTTTACGTTCCATCCCCGCGCCTCAGCATCAGCTGCTAGGTTAGCATAACGCAGCCTTTTTCTTTCGAATGCTTCGTCGATGTTATCCTCCCACGGGACAGTCAGCTCCACAATGAAGACACGCCGGCAGGACTTGGACCAGAGGACCAAATCTGGGCGCAGGTTGGTTGCTGCGATTTCTGGCGGGAAAGTGAGCCTCTGGCTGAGGTCTACCCGCATTTCCCAATCCCGGGCTGTGTCCAGTGGGCCTAAGTTTGGAGGTGATGGCTTGGTTCTCCGTTTCTCCCCTTGTCGGACGAATGTTGTCTTCCGTGGGAGGGTGGTCTGGGTTTTGAAAGGCATGGCGTTGATGGTGACCCTCTTGTCCTCAAGTTCGGCAGCCAAGCACTTCAACACTTGGTTATGGCGCCAGGTGTATCTTCCTTGAGTCAGGCTGGTCTTGCAACCCACCAGGATGTGTTTGAGGGTTGCTGGGGCTGCACACTGCAGGCAGGCTGGGTCCTCTCCATACCAGAGATGTAGGTTGGTTGGAGAGGGCAGGACATCATAAGTGGCTCTGATGATGAAGCTGAGCCTATTAGCCTCCATGCTCCACATCTCATTCCACGTGATTTTCCTCCTCTCCACACCCTCCCACCTCATCCAGCGTCCTTGCTGGGCTTGGGAGACTGCCTTGGCACACCTGGCTGCCTCCTCCTGGTTGCGCACCTCCTCAACCACCATGTGTCGCCGTTCAGACGGAGTAGCCTTTTGCCAAGCGGGTGTTGTTGCTTCCAGGCCAAGACCCCCTCTGCCATGTTGGACTCGTCCCACTATATCCCGGTGTCTGAGGGTGGTCTTTGCCACTGCTACTGCTGCAGATGGTTTCCATTTCCTCCCTGTTGCCAGGTTTGGAGCCGCATCTCTGACGCATGGGTCCCGGGATTCTGTAAGAGTCATTTCCACCCTTGTTTTGGCACATTTGTACTCCTCCACCAGGCTTGAGATTGGAAGGGAGAGCGCTCCATTGCCATACAGGCCTATGCTGGAAAGGCATCTCGGCAGTCCAAGCCACTTCCTCACTTGGGCATTCACCAGTCTCTCAAGCCGATTGACATGAGATAAGGTGACCACATAGATGGAAATTGGCCACATGAGGCGAGGTAGCAGCCCAAACTGAAAGCACCATAGCTTCAATTTTCCAGGGAGAGCAGTGTTGTTAATCTGCTTGAGGCCGCTGATTGTATCCTGCCTGAGTTGTTCCACCTGCTCAGAGTCTTTAAGTTCTGCGCTATACCATCGGCCAAGGCTTTTGATAGGCTTCTCCAGAACTGTTGGGATTGGCTGGTCGTCCACATAGAACCTTGCATTGGTGAGCTTACCTTTGACAATGGAGATGCTACGGGATTTGCTGGGTTTAATCTCCATTCGTGCCCATTTGATGTTTCCCCGGAGTTTCTCCAGCAGACGTTTGGTACATGCGACCGTTGTTGTTATTGTCGTCATGTCGTCCATGTACGCCCTGATTGGGGGAAGACGGAGCCCGCTCTTCAATCGTTCTCCTCCAACCACCCATCGTGATGCACGAAAAAGTAGCTCCATTGCCATTGTAAACACCAGTGGCGAGATGGTGCAGCCCGCCATAATGCCTATCTCAAGGTGCTGCCAGGCAGTTGTACTATCCTGTGCTGTAACACAGAATTGGAGATCCTGGAAGTAGGCTTTGACTAGACTTGTGATGCCCTCTGGCACTTGAAAGAAGTTGAACGCTGTCCACAAGATCTCATGAGGCACTGACCCGAAGGCATTGGCAAGATCTAAAAACACCACATGCAGGTCTTTCTTCTCCTTCTTGGCCGTCTGTACTTGGTGCCAGATGACATTTGTGTGTTCCAAGCAACCTGAGAACCCACTTATCCCTGCCTTTTGCACTGAGGTGTCAACAAAGTTGTTCGCCAGCAGGAATGCTGAGAGCCTACGTGCCACGACACTGAAGAAAATCTTTCCTTCCACATTGAGAAGGCTGATCTGGCGAAACTGCTCGATGGTTGAGGAATTCTTCTCTTTGGGAATCAGGATCCCTCCTACCCGTCGCCATGCCTTTGGTATCATTCCTTTTTCTCATGCCACTTTCATAAGCTTCCAGAGGTATTTCAAGACGCCTGGCGTGTTCTTATACACCCTGTATGGAATGCCGTTGGGCCCCGGGGCTGAAGCTGTTCTTGCCCGTTTTACTGTGCTCTCAACTTCGCTCCATGTGGGGGGCCTTGTTTCCATCTGGTGCTCAGGTGGTTGGATGGGTGGCATATCCTCCGGAATGCTGGCTGGCACATGCCTCTGTTTGTCGGAGTAGGTCTTCCGAAGATGTTCTTCCAGTTCTCTTATGGGTACTTTGAGGGTCCCAGATTTCTCCCTGACAAAGAGGTCCTTAACAAATTTATAGGGATCTCTGTAGAAGGCAGTCCTCGTTCGCTCTCTCTTCTTATGTTGCCTTCTCAGGCATTCTGCTCTTCGCAGTGCTGCCAGACGCTGCTTGATGTCGCCCTGTAGTGCCCCAAGGCCTTTCCTTTCCACTTCCGTGGCCTTCTTCCATTGTTTCCTCAGGCACCTCCTTTCTTTCACGAGTCTCTGAATCTCTTGTTGTCTCCTGGACTTGAGATGAGCAGATGGTTCCTTCTGTGTCTGCAAGTTCTCACGTTTCACACCAAATCTCTCTGCTCGATAGCTATAAATGGTCTCTCCGATCTTGTCCAGTTTTTTCTCCACACCCCCTCTCAGACCTTCTAAAAGGTGGACGAGGTCTGTGTCTGTGGTTTCCCACTCCTTTTTCTGACAGGATTTAGGCCACAAGATTTGAGGTTTTCGTCCAGTCAGCCTCCGCTCTACTGCTGTCTGTGGCTGGATGGGCTCTGGGCTGATGTTCATAAATGGATCTGTGCTAGATTGAGCTTCGTCTGGGGTTCTGATACCCTGTGGACTGTGGTGAATATCCTGCCACTGGGCTTCACTCGACTGATTTGCCCTACCTCTAAGGAAGTAATGGTCAATGCGAGGCCCCTTGCTAAGCTCTCTCAGACACTTGAAACAATGTTATTACAGAAATCCGCTTTTTGGCAGTTTCTCAGCGAGAAACAGTCATTTTGAACCTGAAACACTGTAAGTGGTTTGGTGAGTCCAATAATGAAATGAGTCTCTCAAATCAACTACATAGACTCCTTTCTCCAATTTTCTAACGTTTTCAATAGCTTGCCTTAAAAAATCAGAAGGTAAATCAATGTTATGACTGAAATCCGCTTTTTGGCATTTTCTCAGCGAGAAACAGTCATTTTGTACCTGAAACACTGTAAGTGGTTTGGTGAGTCCAATAATGAAATGAGTCTCTCAAATCAACTACATAGACTCCTTTCTCCAATTTTCTGACGTTTTCAATAGCTTGCCTTGAAAAATCAGAAGGTAAATCAATGTTATTACAGAAATCGGCTTTTTGGCATTTTCTCAGCGAGAAACAGTCATTTTGTACCTGAAACAAGACGACTGCCTAATTTGCAGTTATTAATCATATCCAGTACTGTCTTTCAAAAGTAATCAGTTGGCTTCCCTTGTGGTACATTTTGTATTTTCTACCCAGCATGGTAATACCCATGGATGATTTTTAATTTTACCGCACCAGGACAACTTATATGAAATCACACATTTATTTCTAACATGAATGATTTGAAGATAGGATTTTTTTTTCGTTACGCCCGCCATTTTCAAAGCATGCAAGTTTCCGTAGTGTAGTGGTTATCACGTTCGCCTAACACGCGAAAGGTCCCCTGTTCGAAACTGGGCGGAAACATGTATTACTGCAATAATATTATTTGGACTTGGAAAACCCCTCTAATCCTCTTCTTGGTGCTCGGCACAGGAAGGTCGACCATCTCTTTCTCGCATTGGGTCTTATGCAGAAATGAATTTCGTTGCAGTTCCACAACTGATTAAAAGCCAGTCATTCCCCATTTACCTAATCTTTCAAATGTCCAACTTTACAGGAAAAAAAGAAGCATATTACAGAGATTTTTTACAGGATCTTTTCGTCATGCCCGCCTTTTTCAAAACATGTAAGTCACTAGCTCCACCACCAAACCCCAGCAGCATTAACACCAGACCCCACTAGCTCCACCACCAGACCCCAGGAGCTTCCAACACCAGACCACACTAGCTCCACCACCATACCCCAGCAGCATCACCACCAGACCCCAGGAGCTTCCACCACCAGACCCCAGGAGCTTCCACCACCAGACCCCAGGAGCTTCCACCACCAGACCCCAGGAGCTTCCACCAGACCCCAGCAGCATAACCACCAGACCCCACTAGCTCCACCACCAGACCCCAGCAGCATTACCACCAGACCCCATCCACCACCAGACCCTACTAGCTCCACCACCAGACCCCAGCAGCATTACCACCAGACCCCATCCACCACAAGACCCCACTAGCTCCACCACCAGACCACAGCAGCATCACCACCAGACCCCATCCACCACCAGACCCTACTAGCTCCACCACCAGACCCCAGGAGCTTCCAACACCAGACCCCACTAGCTCCACCACCAGACCCCAGCAGCATCAGCACCAGACCCCAGGAGCTTCCACCACCAGACCCCAGGAGCTTCCACCACCAGACCCCAGGAGCTTCCACCACCAGACCCCAGGAGCTTCCACCACCAGACCTCAGGAGCTTCCACCACCAGACCCCAGGAGCTTCCACCACCAGACCCCAGCAGCATCAGCACCAGACCCCAGCAGCATCACCACCAGAACCCAGGAGCTTCCACCACCACACCCCAGGAGCTTCCATCACCAGACCCCAGGAGCTTCCACCACCAGACCCCTCTAGCTGCACCACCAGACCCCAGCAGCATCACCACCACACCTCAGGAGCTTCCACCACCAAACCCTAACAACAACTCAACAACCTCAAAAACCCGGCTCACCTGGAGCCACCCAAAGACCCGGCTCACCGTCCGAACCCGGGGACCCGCTTTTAAGCCCCCCACCGACCGGCCACTGGAGTGAAAGAGCCAGCCCTTGGGCCTGGAGGACCAGGGCCCTGGTACCATAAACACCCAGACGCTCCTAGCACCATGGACAGCACTCTGTCAGATGCTCAAGCGCATATTGTTTTTTACTCATGTTCTGGTTTCAGGACCACAATAAAAACACAATAAAAGCTGAACAGGGTTCCATGGTGTAATGGTTAGCACTCTGGACTTTGACCCCAGGAGCTTCCACCACCAGACACCACTAGCTCCACCACCAGACGACAGCAGCATCACCACCACACCTCAGGAGCTTCCACCACCAGACACCACTAGCTCCACCACCAGACCCCAGCAGCATCACCACCAGACCCCAGCAGCATCACCACCAGACCCCAGGAGCTTCCACCACCAGACCCCAGGAATTTCCATCACCAGACCCAAGGAGCTTCCATCACCTGACCCCAGGAGCTTCCATCACCAGACCCCAGGAGCTTCCACCACCAGACCCCACTAGCTGCACCACCAGACCCCAGCAGCATCACCACCACACCTCAGGAGCTTCCACCACCAGACCCCAACAACAACTCAACAACCTCAACAACCCGGCTCACCTGGAGCCACCCAGAGACCCGGCTCACCGTCCGAACCAGGGGACCCGCTTTTAAGTCCCCTACCCCCCTCCCCCCCACTGTGTGGCGGAGTCACATCCTGGTTATACAGCAGAGTGGCGCAGCGGAAGCGTGCTGCCATAACCCAGAGGTCGATGGATCGAAACCATCCTCTGCTACTTAAGAGATCCTCTCATACATGAGATGTGAGAGATTAACTGAAATCTATCCAGAGCTTTTTGGAAACAAGAAAGTGGATGTATGATCTATGAACATACTGCACTGACTGTTGATGAAAATGCATTTAATCAAAATGAGGATGAAAATATGTCTCAACCTAATAAAGTAAAACCAACCATTTTAAAATAAAGTAAAACCAACCATTTTAAAATAAAGACTCTAAATTGTCTATTTCTGAAGATTCACACACACACACACACACACACAGCTGACAGGTTGTTGTGGCCGAGTGGTTAAGGCGATGGACTAGAAATCCATTGGGGATTCCCCGCGCAGGTTGGAATCCTGCCAACAACGAGTAATGTTTGAATGTGCAAGACGACAGCCTAATTTGCAGTTATTAATCATATCCAGTACTGTCTTTCAAAAGTAATCAGTTGGCTTCCCTTGTGGTACATTTTGTATTTTCTACCCAGCATGGTAATACCCATGGATGATTTTTAATTTTACCGCACCAGGACAACTTATATGAAATCACACATTTATTTCTAACATGAATGATTTGAAGATAGGATTTTTTTTTCATTACGCCCGCCATTTTCAAAGCATGCAAGTTTCCGTAGTGTAGTGGTTATCACGTTCGCCTAACACGCGAAAGGTCCCCTGTTCGAAACTGGGCGGAAACATGTATTACTGCAATAATATTATTTGGACTTGGAAAACCCCTCTAATCCTCTTCTTGGTGCTCGGCACAGGAAGTTCGACCATCTCTTTCTCGCATTGGGTCTTATGCAGAAATGAATTTCGTTGCAGTTCCACAACTGATTAAAAGCCAGTCATTCCCCATTTACCTAATCTTTCAAATGTCCAACTTTACAGGAAACAAAGAAACATATTACAGAGATTTTTTACAGGATCTTTTCGTCATGCCCGCCTTTTTCAAAACATGTAAGTCACTAGCTCCACCACCAAACCCCAGCAGCATTAACACCAGACCCCACTAGCTCCACCACCAGACCCCAGGAGCTTCCAACACCAGACCCCACTAGCTCCACCACCATACCCCAGCAGCATCACCAGCAGACCCCAGGAGCTTCCACCACCAGACCCCAGGAGCTTCCACCACCAGACCTCAGGAGCTTCCACCACCAGACCCCAGGAGCTTCCACCAGACCCCAGCAGCATCACCACCATACCCCACTAGCTCCACCACCAGACCCAAGCAGCATTACCACCAGACCCCATCCACCACCAGACCCTACTAGCTCCACCACCAGACCCCAGCAGCATTACCACCAGACCCCATCCACCACAAGACCCCACTAGCTCCACCACCAGACCCCAGCAGCATCACCACCAGACCCCATCCACCACCAGACCCTACTAGCTCCACCACCAGACCCCAGGAGCTTCCAACACCAGACCCCACTAGCTCCACCACCAGACCCCAGCAGCATCAGCACCAGACCCCAGGAGCTTCCACCACCAGACCCCAGGAGCTTCCACCACCAGACCCCAGGAGCTTCCACCACCAGACCCCAGGAGCTTCCACCACCAGACCTCAGGAGCTTCCACCACCAGACCCCAGGAGCTTCCACCACCAGACGCCAGCAGCATCAGCACCAGACCCCAGCAGCATCACCACCAGAACCCAGGAGATTCCACCACCACACCCCAGGAGCTTCCATCACCAGACCCCAGGAGCTTCCACCACCAGACCCCTCTAGCTGCACCACCAGACCCCAGCAGCATCACCACCACACCTCAGGAGCTTCCACCACCAAACCCTAACAACAACTCAACAACCTCATAAACCCGGTTCACCTGGAGCCACCCAAAGACCCGGCTCACCGTCCGAACCCGGGGACCCGCTTTTAAGCCCCCCACCGACCGGCCACTGGAGTGAAAGAGCCAGCCCTTGGGCCTGGAGGACCAGGGCCCTGGTACCATAAACACCCAGACGCTCCTAGCACCATGGACAGCACTCTGTCAGATGCTCAAGCGCATATTGTTTTTTACTCATGTTCTGGTTTCAGGACCACAATAAAAACACAATAAAAGCTGAACAGGGTTCCATGGTGTAATGGTTAGCACTCTGGACTTTGACCCCAGGAGCTTCCACCACCAGACACCACTAGCTCCACCACCAGACGACAGCAGCATCACCACCACACCTCAGGAGTTTCCACCACCAGACACCGCTAGCTCCACCACCAGACCCCAGCAGCATCACCACCAGACCCCAGCAGCATCACCACCAGACCCCAGGAGCTTCCACCACCAGACCCCAGGAATTTCCATCACCAGACCCAAGGAGCTTCCATCACCTGACCCCAGGAGCTTCCATCACCAGACCCCAGGAGCTTCCACCACCAGACCCCACTAGCTGCACCACCAGACCCCAGCAGCATCACCACCACACCTCAGGAGCTTCCACCACCAGACCCCAACAACAACTCAACAACCTCAACAACCCGGCTCACCTGGAGCCACCCAGAGACCCGGCTCACCGTCCGAACCAGGGGACCCGCTTTTAAGTCCCCTACCCCCCTCCCCATCACTGTGTGGCGGAGTCACATCCTGGTTATACAGCAGAGTGGCGCAGCGGAAGCGTGCTGGGCCCATAACCCAGAGGTCGATGGATCGAAACCATCCTCTGCTACTTAAGAGATCCTCTCATACATGAGATGTGAGAGATTAACTGAAATCTATCCAGAGCTTTTTGGAAACAAGAAAGTGGATGTATGATCTATGAACATACTGCACTGACTGTTGATGAAAATGCATTTAATCAAAATGAGGATGAAAATATGTCTCAACCTAATAAAGTAAAACCAACCATTTTAAAATAAAGTAAAACCAACCATTTTAAAATAAAGACTCTAAATTGTCTATTTCTGAAGATTCACACACACACACACACACACACACACACACACACACACACATACACACAGCTGACAGGTTGTTGTGGCCGTACCTTGCAGTTTCTGGACTGCCTCCGAGGTCCTAACACATCCTAACAGGTCCGAACAAGATCAAAGAGTTTCCACTGAGGTCCGAACAGATCCGAACAAGGTCCGAACAGATCCGAACGAGCTCCGAACCAATCCGAACGACGTGCCTGGTCACGTGAAGTAGGAGGGGGCGTGGCTATCGCTTTAGAATGTCGGCCATGTTTTTCTCCGCATCACCGGACAACACCAAAAACAGAAAAAGGTTTGAAAACTTGATTAATGCTCATAAAGGCACCGGCACGTAGAAGCCGAATTTCAAAGCGTGTGATAAAACGATGATAAAAGTATTTTTCCGTACCGCCAGACCGTTATTTAACTGGTACTTTCAACTTTATCGTTAAATAGACGATTTGCTAATGGAGCTTCTGCCTGTGTGTGACGGTGGGTTATGATGCTGATGTGACTGAATCAGAACAACAATAGTAACGTATTCCTTTGTTTATTTACTGAATGACCTATGCCGATTTCTCGGGAAAAGCCTTAAGATGTGAAAAAATATTGCCAGATTTCATTGCCCATCAGTGGAATAGTAATTTATCTGCTATCTGTGGCGTTTTCTCTCCTCCGGTAATGGAGCCTGGTTATACAGTTAGAGCAGAGCAGACAGATGTGTACTGATGTGTAGATCTGTCCAGATGTATTAAGCATGCTTAATTGGGCCAAGTTAAATTTTTCGTCAGTGGAATAGTATTTTTACATCTGTCTGTGTGATAATATATATAGCACCTTTCAAACCATACAGTTACAAAGTGCTTCACAACAATAATAAAACAGTAATGCAAAACATAACTACATATATCCATACATAGTTTCCTCTGCTCTGTCTGTACAGCCTATAGCTTGATATTATCCTGTTATATATATATATATATATATATATATATATATATATATATATATATATATATATATATATATATATATATATATATATATATATACACACACATTTACATTTATATATATACATTTATTATATGTTTGCAGAGGACTAAGACAGGAAAGCCAGACAGTTACTGGAGGGACATCTGCATCAAATATGTCCAGGGCCAGTTCCACTTCTCAACTGTGCAAACGGCCAGGGGCCAAAAAATGGAAGAGGGCGTTGGAGAAAATAGATGCTTGCCCCCTGCAGAGCCATACAAAGATCTGGTTGGCAGAAGCCTTCAGTGCTCCTGTGGGTTCTATAAGGTAAGGCCAGTACGGAGGTGCTAATGCATGCTTTTATCTCATGTCGTTTAGATTATTGTAACGCCCTGCTCTCTGGTCTTCCTAAAAAGAGCATGTACAATCTACAATTATTACAGAATTCAGCCGCACGCGTGCTGACGAGGACCAGAGGGCGGGACATTACACCTGTTTTAAAATCGCTGCATTGGCTCCCCGTGCGCTTCAGGATCGATTTTAAGGTTCTTTTACTAGTTTTTAAGTGTCTTAATGGTCTTGGGCCTTCTTATTTGTCTGCACTACTTTTACCCTATCGACCCTCGCGGACCCTGAGGTCCTCCGGTGCCTTTTAACCATACCAAACGTTAGAACCAGGACACACGGGGAGGCAGCATTCAGTTTTTATGGTCCCCGATTGTGGAACAGCCTCCCGGAGAACCTCAGGAGAACCTCAGGAGAACCTCAGGAGAACCTCAGGAGAACCTCAGGAGAACCTCAGGAGAACCTCAGGAACCTCAGGAGAACCTCAGGAACCTCAGGGGAACCTCAGGAGGACCTCAGGAACCTCAGGAGAACCTCAGGGCCGCAGAGACTGTTGATGTTTTTAAAAAGAGGCTCAAGACCCATCTCTTTAATCAGGCTTTTAACTGACTCATTTAACTCTTTTACATTTCTTATGCTCACCCTTATTTTTATTGAATCTTACTGCTCTGTTTTATATTTAGTTTATCCTTTCTTATCGTATTTTATTTTTGTTTAATCTCAATGTTTTATCTAAATATTTTAGTTGTTATTTATGGTCTATTTTATACATTTTACTGTTTTATTATTTTAGTTTTTAATGTCTTACTTTCTAGACATACTTTTAGGATTTTATGTTTGTATGTTTTATGTTTTTTATAAACTCCTTTAGTGTTTTCTTGTAGCTTTTATCTCCAGTGTTTCCTCATGGGAAGCCTCCATGCTGGGAGTGACTCTGGCCTGCAGGGGGTCGTCCTGGGGGTGGTTCTGGCCTGGATGGTTGTGGAGCTCTGCACCACAGCTTCACCGCTGTGGTGTGGACTCCTATTTCCGTCCGGGCCGGGATGGTCTCTGTGGGCCCCCCCCCTTGTAGCTGCGGGCTATGAGACCTCCTGGCGTGGACGGCTCCCTGTTACCGTTTCCTCACCTGGATCCTCTGTGCCTAGCCATGTCTACACCATGTGTCTGCGTGCGTGTCTGTGTGTGTAATTTAGGAATTTAGGTGAATTGTAGTGTGCTTTTGTCTGCGGGGAGGGGGGGGGGGGGGGGGGGGGCATTAATAAGTTTTATGTTTATTTGTTTTTTCTTGTTGTTTTTTTTTTTTTTTTTTTTTTTCTGTTAAGCACTTTGTGTTTCATTATTTGTAGGAAAAGTGCTATATAAATAAAGTTTGATTTGATTTGATTTGATTTGAAGTGACATTATTTAGTCATGATGAGTCACTGTAGCATGTGTATTTATTTATTTATTGATCAATATCTGCACAATTCTGGAGAAGACTAGCAGTGTAGGATTCTCAATTGCATGTAGCACAGCCCTCTTTTTGTACTGAGCAGTTCAGGAAGGTTCTCCAGGAAGCGGATCAGGTGTGGATCTCCAAGTGTCTCTATGAGCCTACAGGCCAGCTGAACAAAAGGCTCAAGGCTGCTGGTTCCACCCCCCACTGGAGCCCAAACCATCTCCCCCTCAGCCTGGGTGGAACTACAGGCAGAGAATGTTCAGTCACAAACACTTTGGATCACCTTACTCAAAACCAGAACCAACTGAAGTTAATCTGTTTACATTTTATAGAATAAATACAAGTCAGCATTGCTCACACAATTACATACAAGAGTGTAAATGTATTTGCTTGTGTTTTTTCTTATCACTTTTCAGAGCAGCCAGTGTGACTCCAGAGGTGTTTTGGGATGGGGGACAGTTGATGTCCTGGACGCCTAGAGGACGTCCTTGAACCGGACAATCACAGCCTTATCAGCCGAGGAGGAGGTGGACATAGTCCCCCTGGTGGACATAGTCCCCCTGGTGGACATAGTCCCCCTGGTGGACATAGTCCCCCTGGTGGACATAGTCCCCCTGGAGGATATAGTCCCCCTGGTGGACATAGTCCCCCTGGTGGACATAGTCCCCCTGGTGGACATAGTCCACCTGGACACAGCTCTCCATGCCATGGACAAGGAACCTTCCAGGTACAAAATACTAATAATGGTGTACAGTAAAATTAAACAAATACTCCACAGAACGAAAGCATATGGATGTTTCTTTCACTGTTTAGGTACACCCAGAAGGCAAAGAAAAAGGGCCGTGCGTCAGGAGGACCATGGAGAGCACCCAGGAAGTCCAGTGGTTCTGCTGCTGGACAGCAGGAAGTCCAGTGGTTCTGCTGCTGGACAGCAGGAAGTCCAGTGGTTCTGCTGGACAGCAGGAGGTCCAGTGGTTCTGCTGGACAGCAGGAGGTCCAGTGGTTCTGCTGCTGGACAGCAGGAAGTCCAGTGGTTCTGCTGGACAGCAGGAGGTCCAGTGGTTCTGCTGCTGGACAGCAGGAAGTCCAGTGGTTCTGCTGGACAGCAGGAAGTCCAGTGGTTCTGCTGGACAGCAGGAGGTCCAGTGGTTCTGCTGGACAGCAGGAGGTTCAGTGGTTCTGCTGCTGGACAGCAGGAAGTCCAGTGGTTCTGCTGGACAGCAGGAGGTCCAGTGGTTCTGCTGCTGGACAGCAGGAAGTCCAGTGGTTCTGCTGGACAGCAGGAGGTCCAGTGGTTCTGCTGCTGGACAGCAGGAAGTCCAGTGGTTCTGCTGCTGGACAGCAGGAAGTCCAGTGGTTCTGCTGGACAGCAGGAAGTCCAGTGGTTCTGCTGGACAGCAGGAAGTCCAGTGGTTCTGCTGGACAGCAGGAAGTCCAGTGGTTCTGCTGGACAGCAGGAAGTCCAGTGGTTCTGCTGGACAGCAGGAGGTCCAGTGGTTCTGCTCCTGGATAGCAGGAAGTCCAGTGGTTCTGCTGGACAGCAGGAGGTCCAGTGGTTCTGCTGCTGGACAGCAGGAAGTCCAGTGGTTCTGCTGCTGGACAGCAGGAAGTCCAGTGGTTCTGCTGGACAGCAGGAAGTCCAGTGGTTCTGCTGGACAGCAGGAAGTCCAGTGGTTCTGCTGGACAGCAGGAAGTCCAGTGGTTCTGCTGGACAGCAGGAGGTCCAGTGGTTCTGCTCCTGGATAGCAGGAAGTCCAGTGGTTCTGCTGGACAGCAGGAGGTCCAGTGGTTCTGCTCCTGGATAGCAGGAAGTCCAGTGGTTCTGCTCCTGGACAGCAGGAAGTCCAGTGGTTCTGCTGGACAGCAGGAAGTCCAGTGGTTCTGCTGCTTGACAGCAGGAAGCAGAGAGGTCTCTCCCTGCAGTGAACGCTTCCGGCTGCTTCTGTGCAGCGTTCACACGAATTGATGTTCCTGTCTTTGAGTCTCTGTTTGTCTGTGTGTCTCTGTGTCTCTGTGTCGTTAATAAATAGTTTAACAAAGTTGAATATAAAGTTTAATAAATATTTTGAGCGAAGATCAGCCTTCATGTTTTTATTTAATTTCCTCTTGAAAAACAGGATTCATCTATTGAATGTGATTGTCAAAACTACTGCCAGAATTACTTGCATAATCATTTTAAGTTTTATTCACAAAACCCAGCACTCTTTTTCACAGGTTTTGGTGTGTTATCTGTTCAAAGCTGTGGTAGTTGGGATGTTGCCACAAGACACATGGAAATTAAAGTGGTGATACATCCTTGCAATAGGGGCAGAAGTGTGTGTAAACAATGTTGAGAAGATAAGAATAGAGAAAAATATAATGTTCATTTTCCTCCTTTTTTTCCTCCTTTTCTTTTCCCTCTTTCCCCCCTCCTCCCTCTTTTTTCTTTTCTTTCCCCCCCTCGGGCAGTCCCTTTAGCCCCATTTTTGGCCGAGTGGTTAAGGCGATGGACTAGAAATCCATTGGGGATTCCCCGCGCAGGTTGGAATCCTGCCAACAATGAGTAATGTTTGAATGTGCAAGACGACTGCCTAATTTGCAGTTATTAATCATATCCAGTACTGTCTTTCAAAAGTAATCAGTTGGCTTCCCTTGTGGTACATTTTGTATTTTCTACCCAGCATGGTAATACCGATGGATGATTTTTAATTTTACCGCACCAGGACAACTTATATGAAATCACACATTTATTTCTAACATGAATGATTTGAAGATAGGATTTTTTTTTCGTTACGCCCGCCATTTTCAAAGCATGCAAGTTTCCATAGTGTAGTGGTTATCACGTTCGCCTAACACGCGAAAGGTCCCCTGTTCGAAACTGGGCGGAAACATGTATTACTGCAATAATATTATTTGGACTTGGAAAACCCCTCTAATCCTCTTCTTGGTGCTCGGCACAGGAAGGTCGACCATCTCTTTCTCGCATTGGGTCTTATGCAGAAATGAATTTCGTTTCAGTTCCACAACTGATTAAAAGCCAGTCATTCCTCATTTACCTAATCTTTCAAATGTCCAACTTTACAGGAAAAAAAGAAACATATTACAGAGATTTTTTACAGGATCTTTTCGTCATGCCCGCCTTTTTCAAAACATGTAAGTCACTAGCTCCACCACCAAACCCCAGCAGCATTAACACCAGACCCCACTAGCTCCACCACCAGACCCCAGGAGCTTCCAACACCAGACCCCACTAGCTCCACCACCATACCCCAGCAGCATCACCACCAGACCCCAGGAGCTTCCACCACCAGACCCCAGGAGCTTCCACCACCAGACCTCAGGAGCTTCCACCAGACCCCAGCAGCATCACCACCAGACCCCACTAGCTCCACCACCAGACCCCAGCAGCATTACCACCAGACCCCATCCACCACCAGACCCTACTAGCTCCACCACCAGACCCCAGCAGCATTACCACCAGACCCCATCCACCACAAGACCCCACTAGCTCCACCACCAGACCCCAGCAGCATCACCACCAGACCCCATCCACCACCAGACCCTACTAGCTCCACCACCAGACCCCAGGAGCTTCCAACACCAGACCCCACTAGCTCCACCACCGGACCCCAGCAGCATCAGCACCAGACCCCACTAGCTCCACCACCGGACCCCAGCAGCATCAGCACCAGACCCCAGGAGCTTCCACCACCAGACCCCAGGAGCTTCCACCACCAGACCCCAGGAGCTTCCACCACCAGACCCCAGGAGCTTCCACCACCAGACCTCAGGAGCTTCCACCACCAGACCCCAGGAGCTTCCACCACCAGACCCCAGCAGCATCAGCACCAGACCCCAGCAGCATCACCACCAGAACCCAGGAGCTTCCACCACCACACCCCAGGAGCTTCCACCACCAGACACCACTAGCTCCACCACCAGACGAGAGCAGCATCACCACCACACCTCAGGAGCTTCCACCACCAGACACCACTAGCTCCACCACCAGACCCCAGCAGCATGACCACCAGACCCCAGCAGCATCACCACCAGACCCCAGGAGCTTCCACCACCAGACCCCAGGAATTTCCATCACCAGACCCAAGGAGCTTCCATCACCTGACCCCAGGAGCTTCCATCACCAGACCCCAGGAGCTTCCACCACCAGACCCCACTAGCTGCACCACCAGACCCCAGCAGCATCACCACCAGAACCCAGGAGCTTCCACCACCACACCCCAGGAGCTTCCATCACCAGACCCCAGGAGCTTCCACCACCAGACCCCTCTAGCTGCACCACCAGACCCCAGCAGCATCACCACCACACCTCAGGAGCTTCCACCACCAAACCCTAACAACAACTCAACAACCTCAAAAACCCGGCTCACCTGGAGCCACCCAAAGACCCGGCTCACCGTCCGAACCCGGGGACCCGCTTTTAAGCCCCCCACCGACCGGCCACTGGAGTGAAAGAGCCAGCCCTTGGGCCTGGAGGACCAGGGCCCTGGTACCATAAACACCCAGATGCTCCTAGCACCATGGACAGCACTCTGTCAGATGCTCAAGCGCATATTGTTTTTTACTCATGTTCTGGTTTCAGGACCACAATAAAAACACAATAAAAGCTGAACAGGGTTCCATGGTGTAATGGTTAGCACTCTGGACTTTGACCCCAGGAGCTTCCACCACCAGACACCACTAGCTCCACCACCAGACGACAGCAGCATCACCACCACACCTCAGGAGCTTCCACCACCAGACACCACTAGCTCCACCACCAGACCCCAGCAGCATCACCACCAGACCCCAGCAGCATCACCACCAGACCCCAGGAGCTTCCACCACCAGACCCCAGGAATTTCCATCACCAGACCCAAGGAGCTTCCATCACCTGACCCCAGGAGCTTCCATCACCAGACCCCAGGAGCTTCCACCACCAGACCCCACTAGCTGCACCACCAGACCCCAGCAGCATCACCACCCCACCTCAGGAGCTTCCACCACCAGACCCCAAAAACAACTCAACAACCTCAACAACCCGGCTCACCTGGAGCCACCCAGAGACCCGGCTCACCGTCCGAACCAGGGGACCCGCTTTTAAGTCCCCTACCCCCCTCCCCCCCACTGTGTGGCGGAGTCACATCCTGGTTATACAGCAGAGTGGCGCAGCGGAAGCGTGCTGGGCCCATAACCCAGAGGTCGATGGATCGAAACCATCCTCTGCTACTTAAGAGATCCTCTCATACATGAGATGTGAGAGATTAACTGAAATCTATCCAGAGCTTTTTGGAAACAAGAAAGTGGATGTATGATCTATGAACATACTGCACTGACTGTTGATAAAAATGCATTTAATCAAAATGAGGATGAAAATATGTCTCAACCTAATAAAGTAAAACCAACCATTTTAAAATAAAGTAAAACCAACCATTTTAAAATAAAGACTCTAAATTGTCTATTTCTGAAGATTCACACACACACACACACACACACACACACACACACACATACACACAGCTGACAGGTTGTTGTGGCCGAGTGGTTAAGGCGATGGACTAGAAATCCATTGGGGATTCCCCGCGCAGGTTTGAATCCTGCCAACAACGAGTAATGTTTGAATGTGCAAGACGACAGCCTAATTTGCAGTTATTAATCATATCCAGTACTGTCTTTCAAAAGTAATCAGTTGGCTTCCCTTGTGGTACATTTTGTATTTTCTACCCAGCATGGTAATACCGATGGATGATTTTTAATTTTACCGCACCAGGACAACTTATATGAAATCACACATTTATTTCTAACATGAATGATTTGAAGATAGGATTTTTTTTTCGTTACGCCCGCCATTTTCAAAGCATGCAAGTTTCCGTAGTGTAGTGGTTATCACGTTCGCCTAACACGCGAAAGGTCCCCTGTTCGAAACTGGGCGGAAACATGTATTACTGCAATAATATTATTTGGACTTGGAAAACCCCTCTAATCCTCTTCTTGGTGCTCGGCACAGGAAGGTCGACCATCTCTTTCTCGCATTGGGTCTTATGCAGAAATGAATTTCGTTGCAGTTCCACAACTGATTAAAAGCCAGTCATTCCCCATTTACCTAATCTTTCAAATGTCCAACTTTACAGGAAAAAAAGAAACATATTACAGAGATTTTTTACAGGATCTTTTCGTCATGCCCGCCTTTTTCAAAACATGCAAGTCACTAGCTCCACCACCAAACCCCAGCAGCATTAACACCAGACCCCACTAGCTCCACCACCAGACCCCAGGAGCTTCCAACACCAGACCCCACTAGCTCCACCACCATACCCCAGCAGCATCACCACCAGACCCCAGGAGCTTCCACCACCAGACCCCAGGAGCTTCCACCACCAGACCTCAGGAGCTTCCACCACCAGACCCCAGGAGCTTCCACCAGACCCCAGCAGCATCACCACCAGACCCCACTAGCTCCACCACCAGACCCCAGCAGCATTACCACCAGACCCCATCCACCACCAGACCCTACTAGCTCCACCACCAGACCCCAGCAGCATTACCACCAGACCCCATCCACCACAAGACCCCACTAGCTCCACCACCAGACCCCAGCAGCATCACCACCAGACCCCATCCACCACCAGACCCTACTAGCTCCACCACCAGACCCCAGGAGCTTCCAACACCAGACCCCACTAGCTCCACCACCAGACCCCAGCAGCATCAGCACCAGACCCCAGGAGCTTCCACCACCAGACCCCAGGAGCTTCCACCACCAGACCCCAGGAGCTTCCACCACCAGACCTCAGGAGCTTCCACCACCAGACCCCAGGAGCTTCCACCACCAGACCCCAGCAGCATCAGCACCAGACCCCAGCAGCATCACCACCAGAACCCAGGAGCTTCCACCACCACACCCCAGGAGCTTCCATCACCAGACCCCAGGAGCTTCCACCACCAGACCCCTCTAGCTGCACCACCAGACCCCAGGAGCATCACCACCACACCTCAGGAGCTTCCACCACCAAACCCTAACAACAACTCAACAACCTCAAAAACCCGGCTCACCTGGAGCCACCCAAAGACCCGGCTCACCATCCGAACCCGGGGACCCGCTTTTAAGCCCCCCACCGACCGGCCACTGGAGTGAAAGAGCCAGCCCTTGGGCCTGGAGGACCAGGGCCCTGGTACCATAAACACCCAGACGCTCCTAGCACCATGGACAGCACTCTGTCAGATGCTCAAGTGCATATTGTTTTTTACTCATGTTCTGGTTTCAGGACCACAATAAAAACACAATAAAAGCTGAACAGGGTTCCATGGTGTAATGGTTAGCACTCTGGACTTTGACCCCAGGAGCTTCCACCACCAGACACCACTAGCTCCACCACCAGACGACAGCAGCATCACCACCACACCTCAGGAGCTTCCACCACCAGACACCACTAGCTCCTCCACCAGACCCCAGCAGCATCACCACCAGACCCCAGCAGCATCACCACCAGACCCCAGGAGCTTCCACCACCAGACCCCAGGAATTTCCATCACCAGACCCAAGGAGCTTCCATCACCTGACCCCAGGAGCTTCCATCACCAGACCCCAGGAGCTTCCACCACCAGACCCCACTAGCTGCACCATCAGACCCCAGCAGCATCACCACCACACCTCAGGAGCTTCCACCACCAGACCCTGACAACAACTCAACAACCTCAACAACCCGGCTCACCTGGAGCCACCCAGAGACCCGGCTCACCGTCCGAACCAGGGGACCCGCTTTTAAGTCCCCTCCCCCCTCCCCCCCACTGTGTGGCGGAGTCACATCCTGGTTATACAGCAGAGTGGCGCAGCGGAAGCGTGCTGGGCCCATAACCCAGAGGTCGATGGATCGAAACCATCCTCTGCTACTTAAGAGATCCTCTCATACATGAGATGTGAGAGATTAACTGAAATCTATCCAGAGCTTTTTGGAAACAAGAAAGTGGATGTATGATCTATGAACATACTGCACTGACTGTTGATGAAAATGCATTTAATCAAAATGAGGATGAAAATATGTCTCAACCTAATAAAGTAAAACCAACCATTTTAAAATGAACTAAAACCAACCATTTTAAAATAAAGACTCTAAATTGTCTATTTCTGAAGATTCACACACACACACACACACACACACACACACACACACACACACACACACACACACACACACACACACACACACACACACACACACACACACACACACACACACACACACATACACACAGCTGACAGGTTGTTGTGGCCGAGTGGTTAAGGCGATGGACTAGAAATCCATTGGGGATTCCCCGCGCAGGTTGGAATCCTGCCAACAATGAGTAATGTTTGAATGTGCAAGACGACTGCCTAATTTGCAGTTATTAATCATATCCAGTACTGTCTTTCAAAAGTAATCAGTTGGCTTCCCTTGTGGTACATTTTGTATTTTCTACCCAGCATGGTAATACCGATGGATGATTTTTAATTTTACCGCACCAGGACAACTTATATGAAATCACACATTTATTTCTAACATGAATGATTTGAAGATAGGATTTTTTTTTCGTTACGCCCGCCATTTTCAAAGCATGCAAGTTTCCATAGTGTAGTGGTTATCACGTTCGCCTAACACGCGAAAGGTCCCCTGTTCGAAACTGGGCGGAAACATGTATTACTGCAATAATATTATTTGGACTTGGAAAACCCCTCTAATCCTCTTCTTGGTGCTCGGCACAGGAAGGTCGACCATCTCTTTCTCGCATTGGGTCTTATGCAGAAATGAATTTCGTTGCAGTTCCACAACTGATTAAAAGCCAGTCATTCCCCATTTACCTAATCTTTCAAATGTCCAACTTTACAGGAAAAAAAGAAACATATTACAGAGATTTTTTACAGGATCTTTTCGTCATGCCCGCCTTTTTCAAAACATGTAAGTCACTAGCTCCACCACCAAACCCCAGCAGCATTAACACCAGACCCCACTAGCTCCACCACCAGACCCCAGGAGCTTCCAACACCAGACCCCACTAGCTCCACCACCATACCCCAGCAGCATCACCACCAGACCCCAGGAGCTTCCACCACCAGACCCCAGGAGCTTCCACCACCAGACCTCAGGAGCTTCCACCAGACCCCAGCAGCATCACCACCAGACCCCACTAGCTCCACCACCAGACCCCAGCAGCATTACCACCAGACCCCATCCACCACCAGACCCTACTAGCTCCACCACCAGACCCCAGCAGCATTACCACCAGACCCCATCCACCACAAGACCCCACTAGCTCCACCACCAGACCCCAGCAGCATCACCACCAGACCCCATCCACCACCAGACCCTACTAGCTCCACCACCAGACCCCAGGAGCTTCCAACACCAGACCCCACTAGCTCCACCACCGGACCCCAGCAGCATCAGCACCAGACCCCACTAGCTCCACCACCGGACCCCAGCAGCATCAGCACCAGACCCCAGGAGCTTCCACCACCAGACCCCAGGAGCTTCCACCACCAGACCCCAGGAGCTTCCACCACCAGACCCCAGGAGCTTCCACCACCAGACCTCAGGAGCTTCCACCACCAGACCCCAGGAGCTTCCACCACCAGACCCCAGCAGCATCAGCACCAGACCCCAGCAGCATCACCACCAGAACCCAGGAGCTTCCACCACCACACCCCAGGAGCTTCCATCACCAGACCCCAGGAGCTTCCACCACCAGACCCCTCTAGCTGCACCACCAGACCCCAGCAGCATCACCACCACACCTCAGGAGCTTCCACCACCAAACCCTAACAACAACTCAACAACCTCAAAAACCCGGCTCACCTGGAGCCACCCAAAGACCCGGCTCACCGTCCGAACCCAGGGACCCGCTTTTAAGCCCCCCACCGACCGGCCACTGGAGTGAAAGAGCCAGCCCTTGGGCCTGGAGGACCAGGGCCCTGGTACCATAAACACCCAGACGCTCCTAGCACCATGGACAGCACTCTGTCAGATGCTCAAGCGCATATTGTTTTTTACTCATGTTCTGGTTTCAGGACCACAATAAAAACACAATAAAAGCTGAACAGGGTTCCATGGTGTAATGGTTAGCACTCTGGACTTTGACCCCAGGAGCTTCCACCACCAGACACCACTAGCTCCACCACCAGACGACAGCAGCATCACCACCACACCGCAGGAGCTTCCACCACCAGACACCACTAGCTCCTCCACCAGACCCCAGCAGCATCACCACCAGACCCCAGGAGCTTCCACCACCAGACCCCAGGAATTTCCATCACCAGACCCAAGGAGCTTCCATCACCTGACCCCAGGAGCTTCCATCACCAGACCCCAGGAGCTTCCACCACCAGACCCCACTAGCTGCACCACCAGACCCCAGCAGCATCACCACCACACCTCAGGAGCTTCCACCACCAGACCCCAACAACAACTCAACAACCTCAACAACCTCAACAACCCGGCTCACCTGGAGCCACCCAGAGACCCGGCTCACCGTCCGAACCAGGGGACCCGCTTTTAAGTCCCTACCCCCCTCCCCCCCACTGTGTGGCGGAGTCACATCCTGGTTATACAGCAGAGTGGCGCAGCGGAAGCGTGCTGGGCCCATAACCCAGAGGTCGATGGATCGAAACCATCCTCTGCTACTTAAGAGATCCTCTCATACATGAGATGTGAGAGATTAACTGAAATCTATCCAGAGCTTTTTGGAAACAAGAAAGTGGATGTATGATCTATGAACATACTGCACTGACTGTTGATGAAAATGCATTTAATCAAAATGAGGATGAAAATATGTCTCAACCTAATAAAGTAAAACCAACCATTTTAAAATAAAGTAAAACCAACCATTTTAAAATAAAGACTCTAAATTGTCTATTTCTGAAGATTCACACACACACACACACACACACACACACACACACACACACACACACACACACACACACACACACACACACACACACACACACACACACACACACACATACACACAGCTGACAGGTTGTTGTGGCCGAGTGGTTAAGGCGATGGACTAGAAATCCATTGGGGATTCCCCGCGCAGGTTGGAATCCTGCCAACAATGAGTAATGTTTGAATGTGCAAGACGACTGCCTAATTTGCAGTTATTAATCATATCCAGTACTGTCTTTCAAAAGTAATCAGTTGGCTTCCCTTGTGGTACATTTTGTATTTTCTACCCAGCATGGTAATACCGATGGATGATTTTTAATTTTACCGCACCAGGACAACTTATATGAAATCACACATTTATTTCTAACATGAATGATTTGAAGATAGGATTTTTTTTTCGTTACGCCCGCCATTTTCAAAGCATGCAAGTTTCCATAGTGTAGTGGTTATCACGTTCGCCTAACACGCGAAAGGTCCCCTGTTCGAAACTGGGCGGAAACATGTATTACTGCAATAATATTATTTGGACTTGGAAAACCCCTCTAATCCTCTTCTTGGTGCTCGGCACAGGAAGGTCGACCATCTCTTTCTTGCATTGGGTCTTATGCAGAAATGAATTTCGTTGCAGTTCCACAACTGATTAAAAGCCAGTCATTCCTCATTTACCTAATCTTTCAAATGTCCAACTTTACAGGAAAAAAAGAAACATATTACAGAGATTTTTTACAGGATCTTTTCGTCATGCCCGCCTTTTTCAAAACATGTAAGTCACTAGCTCCACCACCAAACCCCAGCAGCATTAACACCAGACCCCACTAGCTCCACCACCAGACCCCAGGAGCTTCCAACACCAGACCCCACTAGCTCCACCACCATACCCCAGCAGCATCACCACCAGACCCCAGGTGCTTCCACCACCAGACCCCAGGAGCTTCCACCACCAGACCTCAGGAGCTTCCACCAGACCCCAGCAGCATCACCACCAGACCCCACTAGCTCCACCACCAGACCCCAGCAGCATTACCACCAGACCCCATCCACCACCAGACCCTACTAGCTCCACCACCAGACCCCAGCAGCATTACCACCAGACCCCATCCACCACAAGACCCCACTAGCTCCACCACCAGACCCCAGCAGCATCACCACCAGACCCCATCCACCACCAGACCCTACTAGCTCCACCACCAGACCCCAGGAGCTTCCAACACCAGACCCCACTAGCTCCACCACCGGACCCCAGCAGCATCAGCACCAGACCCCACTAGCTCCACCACCGGACCCCAGCAGCATCAGCACCAGACCCCAGGAGCTTCCACCACCAGACCCCAGGAGCTTCCACCACCAGACCCCAGGAGCTTCCACCACCAGACCCCAGGAGCTTCCACCACCAGACCTCAGGAGCTTCCACCACCAGACCCCAGGAGCTTCCACCACCAGACCCCAGCAGCATCAGCACCAGACCCCAGCAGCATCACCACCAGAACCCAGGAGCTTCCACCACCACACCCCAGGAGCTTCCATCACCAGACCCCAGGAGCTTCCACCACCAGACCCCTCTAGCTGCACCACCAGACCCCAGCAGCATCACCACCACACCTCAGGAGCTTCCACCACCAAACCCTAACAACAACTCAACAACCTCAAAAACCCGGCTCACCTGGAGCCACCCAAAGACCCGGCTCACCGTCCGAACCCAGGGACCCGCTTTTAAGCCCCCCACCGACCGGCCACTGGAGTGAAAGAGCCAGCCCTTGGGCCTGGAGGACCAGGGCCCTGGTACCATAAACACCCAGACGCTCCTAGCACCATGGACAGCACTCTGTCAGATGCTCAAGCGCATATTGTTTTTTACTCATGTTCTGGTTTCAGGACCACAATAAAAACACAATAAAAGCTGAACAGGGTTCCATGGTGTAATGGTTAGCACTCTGGACTTTGACCCCAGGAGCTTCCACCACCAGACACCACTAGCTCCACCACCAGACGACAGCAGCATCACCACCACACCGCAGGAGCTTCCACCACCAGACACCACTAGCTCCTCCACCAGACCCCAGCAGCATCACCACCAGACCCCAGGAGCTTCCACCACCAGACCCCAGGAATTTCCATCACCAGACCCAAGGAGCTTCCATCACCTGACCCCAGGAGCTTCCATCACCAGACCCCAGGAGCTTCCACCACCAGACCCCACTAGCTGCACCACCAGACCCCAGCAGCATCACCACCACACCTCAGGAGCTTCCACCACCAGACCCCAACAACAACTCAACAACCTCAACAACCTCAACAACCCGGCTCACCTGGAGCCACCCAGAGACCCGGCTCACCGTCCGAACCAGGGGACCCGCTTTTAAGTCCCTACCCCCCTCCCCCCCACTGTGTGGCGGAGTCACATCCTGGTTATACAGCAGAGTGGCGCAGCGGAAGCGTGCTGGGCCCATAACCCAGAGGTCGATGGATCGAAACCATCCTCTGCTACTTAAGAGATCCTCTCATACATGAGATGTGAGAGATTAACTGAAATCTATCCAGAGCTTTTTGGAAACAAGAAAGTGGATGTATGATCTATGAACATACTGCACTGACTGTTGATGAAAATGCATTTAATCAAAATGAGGATGAAAATATGTCTCAACCTAATAAAGTAAAACCAACCATTTTAAAATAAAGTAAAACCAACCATTTTAAAATAAAGACTCTAAATTGTCTATTTCTGAAGATTCACACACACACACACACACACACACACACACACACACACACACACACACACACACACACACATACACACAGCTGACAGGTTTTTGTGGCCGAGTGGTTAAGGCGATGGACTAGAAATCCATTGGGGATTCCCCGCGCAGGTTCGAATCCTGCCAACAACGAGTAATGTTTGAATGTGCAAGACGACTGCCTAATTTGCAGTTATTAATCATATCCAGTACTGTCTTTCAAAAGTAATCAGTTGGCTTCCCTTGTGGTACATTTTGTATTTTCTACCCAGCATGGTAATACCGATGGATGATTTTTAATTTTACCGCACCAGGACAACTTATATGAAATCACACATTTATTTCTAACATGAATGATTTGAAGATAGGATTTTTTTTTCGTTACGCCCGCCATTTTCAAAGCATGCAAGTTTCCGTAGTGTAGTGGTTAGCACGTTCGCCTAACACGCGAAAGGTCCCCTGTTCGAAACTGGGCGGAAACATGTATTGCTGCAATAATATTATTTGGACTTGGAAAACCCCTCTAATCCTCTTCTTGGTGCTCGGCACAGGAAGGTCGACCATCTCTTTCTCGCATTGGGTCTTATGCAGAAATGAATTTCGTTGCAGTTCCACAACTGATTAAAAGCCAGTCATTCCTCATTTACCTAATCTTTCAAATGTCCAACTTTACAGGAAAAAAAGAAACATATTACAGAGATTTTTTACAGGATCTTTTCGTCATGCCCGCCTTTTTCAAAACATGTAAGTCACTAGCTCCACCACCAAACCCCAGCAGCATTAACACCAGACCCCACTAGCTCCACCACCAGACCCCAGGAGCTTCCAACACCAGACCCCACTAGCTCCACCACCATACCCCAGCAGCATCACCACCAGACCCCAGGAGCTTCCACCACCAGACCCCAGGAGCTTCCACCACCAGACCTCAGGAGCTTCCACCACCAGACCCCAGGAGCTTCCACCAGACCCCAGCAGCATCACCACCAGACCCCACTAGCTCCACCACCAGACCCCAGCAGCATTACCACCAGACCCCATCCACCACCAGACCCTACTAGCTCCACCACCAGGCCCCAGCAGCATTACCACCAGACCCCATCCACCACAAGACCCCACTAGCTCCACCACCAGACCCCAGCAGCATCACCACCAGACCCCATCCACCACCAGACCCTACTAGCTCCACCACCAGACCCCAGGAGCTTCCAACACCAGACCCCACTAGCTCCACCACCGGACCCCAGCAGCATCAGCACCAGACCCCAGGAGCTTCCACCACCAGACCCCAGGAGCTTCCACCACAAGACCCCAGGAGCTTCCACCACCAGACCCCAGGAGCTTCCACCACCAGACCTCAGGAGCTTCCACCACCAGACCCCAGGAGCTTCCACCACCAGACCCCAGCAGCATCAGCACCAGACCCCAGCAGCATCACCACCAGAACCCAGGAGCTTCCACCACCACACCCCAGGAGCTTCCATCACCAGACCCCAGGAGCTTCCACCACCACACCTCAGGAGCTTCCACCACCAAACCCTAACAACAACTCAACAACCTCAAAAACCCGGCTCACCTGGAGCCACCCAAAGACCCGGCTCACCGTCCGAACCCGGGGACCCGCTTTTAAGCCCCCCACCAACCGGCCACTGGAGTGAAAGAGCCAGCCCTTGGGCCTGGAGGACCAGGGCCCTGGTACCATAAACACCCAGACGCTCCTAGCACCATGGACAGCACTCTGTCAGATGCTCAAGCGCATATTGTTTTTTACTCATGTTCTGGTTTCAGGACCACAATAAAAACACAATAAAAGCTGAACAGGGTTCCATGGTGTAATGGTTAGCACTCTGGACTTTGACCCCAGGAGCTTCCACCACCAGACACCACTAGCTCCACCACCAGACGACAGCAGCATCACCACCACACCTCAGGAGCTTCCACCACCAGACACCACTAGCTCCACCACCAGACCCCAGCAGCATGACCACCAGACCCCAGCAGCATCACCACCAGACCCCAGGAGCTTCCACCACCAGACCCCAGGAATTTCCATCACCAGACCCAAGGAGCTTCCATCACCTGACCCCAGGAGCTTCCATCACCAGACCCCAGGAGCTTCCACCACCAGACCCCACTAGCTGCACCACCAGACCCCAGCAGCATCACCACCAGAACCCAGGAGCTTCCACCACCACACCCCAGGAGCTTCCATCACCAGACCCCAGGAGCTTCCACCACCAGACCCCTCTAGCTGCACCACCAGACCCCAGCAGCATCACCACCACACCTCAGGAGCTTCCACCACCAAACCCTAACAACAACTCAACAACCTCAAAAACCCGGCTCACCTGGAGCCACCCAAAGACCCGGCTCACCGTCCGAACCCGGGGACCCGCTTTTAAGCCCCCCACCGACCGGCCACTGGAGTGAAAGAGCCAGCCCTTGGGCCTGGAGGACCAGGGCCCTGGTACCATAAACACCCAGATGCTCCTAGCACCATGGACAGCACTCTGTCAGATGCTCAAGCGCATATTGTTTTTTACTCATGTTCTGGTTTCAGGACCACAATAAAAACACAATAAAAGCTGAACAGGGTTCCATGGTGTAATGGTTAGCACTCTGGACTTTGACCCCAGGAGCTTCCACCACCAGACACCACTAGCTCCACCACCAGACGACAGCAGCATCACCACCACACCTCAGGAGCTTCCACCACCAGACACCACTAGCTCCACCACCAGACCCCAGCAGCATCACCACCAGACCCCAGCAGCATCACCACCAGACCCCAGGAGCTTCCACCACCAGACCCCAGGAATTTCCATCACCAGACCCAAGGAGCTTCCATCACCTGACCCCAGGAGCTTCCATCACCAGACCCCAGGAGCTTCCACCACCAGACCCCACTAGCTGCACCACCAGACCCCAGCAGCATCACCACCCCACCTCAGGAGCTTCCACCACCAGACCCCAAAAACAACTCAACAACCTCAACAACCCGGCTCACCTGGAGCCACCCAGAGACCCGGCTCACCGTCCGAACCAGGGGACCCGCTTTTAAGTCCCCTACCCCCCTCCCCCCCACTGTGTGGCGGAGTCACATCCTGGTTATACAGCAGAGTGGCGCAGCGGAAGCGTGCTGGGCCCATAACCCAGAGGTCGATGGATCGAAACCATCCTCTGCTACTTAAGAGATCCTCTCATACATGAGATGTGAGAGATTAACTGAAATCTATCCAGAGCTTTTTGGAAACAAGAAAGTGGATGTATGATCTATGAACATACTGCACTGACTGTTGATAAAAATGCATTTAATCAAAATGAGGATGAAAATATGTCTCAACCTAATAAAGTAAAACCAACCATTTTAAAATAAAGTAAAACCAACCATTTTAAAATAAAGACTCTAAATTGTCTATTTCTGAAGATTCACACACACACACACACACACACTACACACACACACACACACACACACACACACACACACACATACACACACACACACACACACACACACACACACACACACACACACACACACATACACATAACTGACAGGTTGTTGTGGCCGAGTGGTTAAGGCGATGGACTAGAAATCCATTGGGGATTCCCCGCGCAGGTTCGAATCCCGCCAACAACGAGTAATGTTTGAATGTGCAAGACGACAGCCTAATTTGCAGTTATTAATCATATCCAGTACTGTCTTTCAAAAGTAATCAGTTGGCTTCCCTTGTGGTACATTTTGTATTTTCTACCCAGCATGGTAATACCGATGGATGATTTTTAATTTTACCGCACCAGGACAACTTATATGAAATCACACATTTATTTCTAACATGAATGATTTGAAGATAGGATTTTTTTTTCGTTACGTCCGCCATTTTCAATGCATGCAAGTTTCTGTAGTGTAGTGGTTATGAAGTTTGCCTAACACGCGAAAGGTCCCCTGTTCGAAACTGGGCGGAAACATGTATTACTGCAATAATATTATTTGGACTTGTAAAACCCCTCTAATCCTCTTCTTGGTGCTCGGCACAGGAAGGTCGACCATCTCTTTCTCGCATTGGGTCTTATGCAGAAATGAATTTCGTTGCAGTTCCACAACTGATTAAAAGCCAGTCATTCCCCATTTACCTAATCTTTCAAATGTCCAACTTTACAGGAAAAAAAGAAACATATTACAGAGATTTTTTACAGGATCTTTTCGTCATGCCCGCCTTTTTCAAAACATGTAAGTCACTAGCTCCACCACCAAACCCCAGCAGCATTAACACCAGACCCCACTAGCTCCACCACCAGACCCCAGGAGCTTCCAACACCAGACCCCACTAGCTCCACCACCATACCCCAGCAGCATCACCACCAGACCCCAGGAGCTTCCACCACCAGACCCCAGGAGCTTCCACCACCAGACCTCAGGAGCTTCCACCACCAGACCCCAGGAGCTTCCACCAGACCCCAGCAGCATCACCACCAGACCCCACTAGCTCCACCACCAGACCCCAGCAGCATTACCACCAGACCCCATCCACCACCAGACCCTACTAGCTCCACCACCAGACCCCAGCAGCATTACCACCAGACCCCATCCACCACAAGACCCCACTAGCTCCACCACCAGACCCCAGCAGCATCACCACCAGACCCCATCCACCACCAGACCCTACTAGCTCCACCACCAGACCCCAGGAGCTTCCAACACCAGACCCCACTAGCTCCACCACCGGACCCCAGCAGCATCAGCACCAGACCCCAGGAGCTTCCACCACCAGACCCCAGGAGCTTCCACCACCAGACCCCAGGAGCTTCCACCACCAGACCCCAGGAGCTTCCACCACCAGACCCCAGGAGCTTCCACCACCAGACCTCAGGAGCTTCCACCACCAGACCCCAGGAGCTTCCACCACCAGACCCCAGCAGCATCAGCACCAGACCCCAGCAGCATCACCACCAGAACCCAGGAGCTTCCACCACCACACCCCAGGAGCTTCCATCACCAGACCCCAGGAGCTTCCACCACCAGACCCCTCTAGCTGCACCACCAGACCCCAGCAGCATCACCACCAGACCCCAGCAGCATCACCACCAGACCCCAGGAGCTTCCACCACCAGACCCCAGGAATTTCCATCACCAGACCCAAGGAGCTTCCATCACCTGACCCCAGGAGCTTCCATCACCTGACCCCAGGAGCTTCCACCACCAGACCCCACTAGCTGCACCACCAGACCCCAGCAGCATCACCACCACACCTCAGGAGCTTCCACCACCAGACCCCAACAACAACTCAACAACCTCAACAACCCGGCTCACCTGGAGCCACCCAGAGACCCGGCTCACCGTCCGAACCAGGGGACCCTCTTTTAAGTCCCCTACCCCCCTCCCCCCCACTGTGTGGCGGAGTCACATCCTGGTTATACAGCAGAGTGGCGCAGCGGAAGCGTGCTGGGCCCATAACCCAGAGGTCGATGGATCGAAACCATCCTCTGCTACTTAAGAGATCCTCTCATACATGAGATGTGAGAGATTAACTGAAATCTATCCAGAGCTTTTTGGAAACAAGAAAGTGGATGTATGATCTATGAACATACTGCACTGACTGTTGATGAAAATGCATTTAATCAAAATGAGGATGAAAATATGTCTCAACCTAATAAAGTAAAACCAACCATTTTAAAATAAAGTAAAACCAACCATTTTAAAATAAAGACTCTAAATTGTCTATTTCTGAAGATTCACACACACACACACACACACACACACACACACACACATACACACAGCTGACAGGTTGTTGTGGCCGAGTGGTTAAGGCGATGGACTAGAAATCCATTGGGGATTCCCCGCGCAGGTTCGAATCCTGCCAACAACGAGTAATGTTTGAATGTGCAAGACTACTGCCTAATTTGCAGTTATTAATCATATCCAGAACTGTCTTTCAAAAGTAATCAGTTGGCTTCCCTTGTGGTACATTTTGTATTTTCTACCCATCATGGTAATACCGATGGATGATTTTTAATTTTACCGCACCAGGACAACTTATATGAAATCACACATTTATTTCTAACATGAATGATTTGAAGATAGGATTTTTTTTTCGTTACGCCCGCCATTTTCAAAGCATGCAAGTTTCCGTAGTGTAGTGGTTATCACGTTCGCCTAACACGCGAAAGGTCCCCTGTTCGAAACTGGGCGGAAACATGTATTACTGCAATAATATTATTTGGACTTGGAAAACCCCTCTAATCCTCTTCTTGGTGCTCGGCACAGGAAGGTCGACCATCTCTTTCTCGCATTGGGTCTTATGCAGAAATGAATTTCGTTGCAGTTCCACAACTGATTAAAAGCCAGTCATTCCCCATTTACCTAATCTTTCAAATGTCCAACTTTACAGGAAAAAAAGAAACATATTACAGAGATCTTTTACAGGATCTTTTCGTCATGCCCGCCTTTTTCAAAACATGTAAGTCACTAGCTCCACCACCAAACCCCAGCAGCATTAACACCAGACCCCACTAGCTCCACCATCAGACCCCAGGAGCTTCCAACACCAGACCCCACTAGCTCCACCACCAGACCCCAGGAGCTTCCACCACCAGACCCCAGGAGCTTCCACCACCAGACCCCAGGAGCTTCCACCACCAGACCCCAGGAGCTTCCACCACCAGACCTCAGGAGCTTCCACCACCAGACCCCAGGAGCTTCCACCAGACCCCAGCAGCATCACCACCAGACCCCACTAGCTCCACCACCAGACCCCAGCAGCATTACCACCAGACCCCATCCACCACCAGACCCTACTAGCTCCACCACCAGACCCCAGCAGCATTACCACCAGACCCCATCCACCACAAGACCCCACTAGCTCCACCACCAGACCCCAGCAGCATCACCACCAGACCCCATCCACCACCAGACCCTACTAGCTCCACCACCAGACCCCAGGAGCTTCCAACACCAGACCCCACTAGCTCCACCACCAGACCCCAGCAGCATCAGCACCAGACCCCAGGAGCTTCCACCACCAGACCCCAGGAGCTTCCACCACCAGACCCCAGGAGCTTCCACCACCAGACCCCAGGAGCTTCCACCACCAGACCTCAGGAGCTTCCACCACCAGACCCCAGCAGCATCACCACCAGAACCCAGGAGCTTCCACCACCACACCCCAGGAGCTTCCATCACCAGACCCCAGGAGCTTCCACCACCAGACCCCTCTAGCTGCACCACCAGACCCCAGCAGCATCACCACCACACCTCAGGAGCTTCCACCACCAAACCCTAACAACAACTCAACAACCTCAAAAACCCGGCTCACCTGGAGCCACCCAAAGACCCGGCTCACCGTCCGAACCCGGGGACCCGCTTTTAAGCCCCCCACCGACCGGCCACTGGAGTGAAAGAGCCAGCCCTTGGGCCTGGAGGACCAGGGCCCTGGTACCATAAACACCCAGACGCTCCTAGCACCATGGACAGCACTCTGTCAGATGCTCAAGCGCATATTGTTTTTTACTCATGTTCTGGTTTCAGGACCACAATAAAAACACAATAAAAGCTGAACAGGGTTCCATGGTGTAATGGTTAGCACTCTGGACTTTGACCCCAGGAGCTTCCACCACCAGACACCACTAGCTCCACCACCAGACGACAGCAGCATCACCACCACAACTCAGGAGCTTCCACCACCAGACACCACTAGCTCCACCACCAGACCCCAGCAGCATCACCACCAGACCCCAGCAGCATCACCACCAGACCCCAGGAGCTTCCACCACCAGACCCCAGGAATTTCCATCACCAGACCCAAGGAGCTTCCATCACCTGACCCCAGGAGCTTCCATCACCAGACCCCAGGAGCTTCCACCACCAGACCCCACTAGCTGCACCACCAGACCCCAGCAGCATCACCACCACACCTCAGGAGCTTCCACCACCAGACCCCAACAACAACTCAACAACCTCAACAACCCGGCTCACCTGGAGCCACCCAGAGACCCGGCTCACCGTCCGAACCAGGGGACCCGCTTTTAAGTCCCCTACCCCCCTCCCCCCCACTGTGTGGCGGAGTCACATCCTGGTTATACAGCAGAGTGGCGCAGCGGAAGCGTGCTGGGCCCATAACCCAGAGGTCGATGGATCGAAACCATCCTCTGCTACTTAAGAGATTCTCTCATACATGAGATGTGAGAGATTAACTGAAATCTATCCAGAGCTTTTTGGAAACAAGAAAGTGGATGTATGATCTATGAACATACTGCACTGACTGTTGATGAAAATGCATTTAATCAAAATAGGGATGAAAATATGTCTAAACCTAATAAAGTAAAACCAACCATTTTAAAATGAAGTAAAACCAACCATTTTAAAATAAAGACTCTAAATTGTCTATTTCTGAAGATTCAAACACACACACACACACACACACACACACACACACACACACACACACACACACACACAGCTGACAGGTTGTTGTGGCCGAGTGGTTAAGGCGATGTACTAGAAATCCATTGGGGATTCCCCGCGCAGGTTCGAATCCTGCCAACAACGAGTAAGGTTTGAATGTGCAAGACGACTGCCTAATTTGCAGTTATTAATCATATCCAGTACTGTGTTGTGCGACTCGGGTAGCTTGGCTGATCAAGGCTATTAATGAATATTATTAATAAAGTTGACTATTTATCAAATCATATTATCAAAATTATAATTCTCGGGGCACCACCACCGGGCCTTACTCCGATGGAATTCGATAACTAAAACAGCAGAAAATCAGTCTCGTATGATTTTTGAATTATCCTGCAGAACAGCAAATCTTACAGAATAACAGTGAAGGCGTGATATCCGAACACTGGGCTCTGCTTAAACAAATCAACCTGTGACCAAATCTTGCATGAAATAACACAACCACTCATTAAGAATCAATCAGAATTTATTTACATACGGGTATCAAAAGGGATGTAAATAAATACCAGAATAAATCTGATGGCACACGACAT
>NW_026906210.1:125000-147500 GCF_033807715.1 Cololabis saira
GGTAGATTAAGCGTGAGCGCTCTCTGCTGGTTGAAAAAGCTTACAGCACCTGGTATTCCCAGGCGGTCTCCCATCCAAGTACTAACAAGGCCCGACCCTGCTTAGCTTCCGAGATCAGACAAGATCGGGCGCATCCAGGCTGGTATGGCCGTAAGCAGAAGCTGCAGCTTGAAATACCTCTTATATGGAGTTGAAGATAAGTCATAGAATATAAGTCATTGATTTGTTGGTTTTATTTGTTGGAGTTAAAGTGCCTTAACCATGTGCAAAACACTTTAGGACGTGAGCTGTCGCTGTTACCACGTTGAAATATGTGTGGCTAGATTAAGCGAGACCGTTCTCTGCTGGTTGAAAAAGCTTACAGCACCTGGTATTCCCAGGCGGTCTCCCATCCAAGTACTAACCAGGCCCGACCCTGCTTAGCTTCCGAGATCAGACGAGATCGGGCGCATCCAGGCTGGTATGGCCGTAAGCAGAAGCTGCAGCTTGAAATACCTCTGATATGGAGTTGAAGATAAGTCATAGAATATAAGTCATTGATTTGTTGGTTTTATTTGTTGGAGTTAAAGAGCCTTAACCATGTGCAAAACACTTTAGGACGTGAGCTGTCGCTCTTACCATGTTGAAATATGTGTAGGTAGATTAAGCGAGAGCGCTCTCTGCTGGTTGAAAAAGCTTACAGCACCTGGTATTCCCAGGCGGTCTCCCATCCAAGTACTAACCAGGCCCGACCCTGCTTAGCTTCCGAGATCAGACGAGATCGGGCACATCCAGGCTGGTATGGCCGTAAGCTGAAGCTGCAGCTTGAAATACTTCTTATATGGAGTTGAAGATAAGTATATAATACAAGTCATTGATTTGTTGGTGATAATAATTTAGAAGCGCTTATTTGTTGGAGTTAAAGTGCCTTAACCATGTGCAAAACACTTTAGGACGTGAGCTGTCGCTGTTACCACGTTGAAATATGTGTGGGTAGATTAAGCGAGAGCGCTCTCTGCTGGTTGAAAAAGCTTACAGCACCTGGTATTCCCAGGCGGTCTCCCATCCAAGTACTAACCAGGCCCGACCCTGCTTAGCTTCCGAGATCAGACGAGATCGGGCGCATCCAGGCTGGTATGGCCGTAAGCTGAAGCTGAAGCTGCAGCTTGAAATACCTCTTATATGGAGTTGAAGATAAGTCATATAATATAAGTCATTGATTTGTTGGTGATAATAATTTAGAAGCGCTTATTTGTTGGAGTTAAAGTGCCTTAACCATGTGAAAAACACTTTTGGACGTGAGCTGTCGCTGTTACCACGTTGAAATATGTGTGGGTAGATTAAGCGAGAGCGTTCTCTGCTGGTTGAAAAAGCTTACAGCACCTGCTATTCCCAGGCGGTCTCCCATCCAAGTACTAACCAGGCCCAACCCTGCTTAGCTTCCGAGATCAGACGAGATCAGGCGCATCCAGGCTGGTATGGCCGTAAGCAGAAGCTGCAGCTTGAAATACCTCTTATATGGAGTTGAAGATAAGTCATAGAATATAAGTCATTGATTTGTTGGTTTTATTTGTTGGAGTTAAAGTGCCTTAACCATGTGCAAAACACTTTAGGACGTGAGCTGTCGCTGTTACCACGTTGAAATATGTTTGGGTAGATTAAGCGAGAGCGCTCTCTGCTGGTTGAAAAAGCTTACAGCACCTGGTATTCCCAGGCGGTCTCCCATCCAAGTACGAACCAGGCCCGACCCTGCTTAGCTTCCGAGATCAGACGAGATCGGGCGCATCCAGGCTGGTATGGCCGTAAGCTGAAGCTGCAGCTTGAAATACTTCTTATATGGAGTTGAAGATAAGTCATATAATACAAGTCATTGATTTGTTGGTGATAATAATTTAGAAGCGCTTATTTGTTGGAGTTAAAGTGCCTTAACCATGTGCAAAACACTTTAGGACGTGAGCTGTCGCTGTTACCACGTTGAAATATGTGTGGGTAGATTAAGCGAGAGCGTTCTCTGCTGGTTGAAAAAGCTTACAGCACCTGGTATTCCCAGGCGGTCTCCCATCCAAGTACTAACCAGGCCCGACCCTGCTTAGATTCCGAGATCAGACGAGATCGGGCGCATCCAGGCTGGTATGGCCGTAAGCAGAAGCTGCTGCTTGAAATACCTCTTATATGGAGTTGAAGATAAGTCATAGAATATAAGTCATTGATTTGTTGGTTTTATTTGTTGGAGTTAAAGTGCCTTAACCATGTGCAAAACACTTTAGGACGTGAGCTGTCGCTGTTACCACGTTGAAATATGTGTGGGTAGATTAAGCGTGAGCGCTCTCTGCTGGTTGAAAAAGCTTACAGCACCTGGTATTCCCAGGCGGTCTCCCATCCAAGTACTAACAAGGCCCGACCCTGCTTAGCTTCCGAGATCAGACGAGATCGGGCGCATTTTTTTTTTTTTTTTTTTTTTTTTCTTTTATTATGAAAATGTATACAAGAAAAGTGGTTTACAACATTGTTATACAGTCAAAATCTTCTACCATTTCGTCACAGTATCAAGTCAAAACATTTCCTTTTCCGAAAACATACAACAATCAAATCTCCAAGTAAATTGTCACATGCACAGCGTCGTACCCAAAACCAAAACATACTCCCAAACCAAAGGAAATAGAAACACATTATGATGCCCTCAACATAGGGATTCAAAGAAGAAAGGAAACACGCAAAATAGCTTCCAATGAAGACCCTTCAGATGTGGAGTATCAACTTGTCTCCCTCTGTTACTTCAACCAACTTATTTCCGTCAACAAAAGCATCAACAAAGGCTGTTTTACTATATTTCAAAACCAGATGTAAGTCCTTCTTTAAAATTGATTTGAAAATCACCCAAACATCCACCATCTTTCCTTCAAAGTGGGAGTAGTTTCTCCTCAGCCTGATTGCCAGTCTAGCGTGACTTAAAACAAAATTGAGCAGGTTGGTATTGATAACTTTGCTTTTAACACTTGTACCAAACAAAAGGAGTTGTTCCCAATGAAATCTATGTATGAATTTACTTCCCCAATGCTCGACCAAAGTGTGTTTCAACCTGTCGAAAAACTGAACCAAACAAGTACAATCCAAAAATAAATGAAAGAAATCTTCCTCCCCGTTCATACACACATCACACATTCTACTCAAATTTTTATTTATTTGATGCAATATTATCTTCGTAAATATCCTATTATGCTTTATTTTAAAATCATTATCTTCACATTCTATACTATTATATTTTATTCTACTACGCCATATGTCATCTATGTTCATTCCCACATATTTCTCCTTCCACATTGTATCCGAGGCAGGCCTCTTTAAGACTTTTTCCAACATTATGCCATATACAATCTTCACCTTCAGTTTACTCAAGCAGATCCTATAATTCTCTCTTTCTATATACAGCTCCGGCCAATCCCCCTCCGTCCTTTTTTCGTCATCACTATTTATCCTCGCTATCCATTCCATGTTCATACTGCTTTTGATTTTATCATATGTATTAATAATAGTTCCTCTTCTAATATCATGATCATCAAAATCAGCATGTCTGATCATATCCACAATTGAATGCTCTGGCAGGAGGCCAGGCATTACCTCATACATTATGTTTTTAACTTGTCTTATCCCAGCTCTAAAAAAGATAGCATTATAGAGTGTGTTATCATGATTTAACATTTTGTTATTTAAGAAGATGGGGTTATTGATAACCATATTTATATCTGTGCAGTCATAGTCTATCTGTGGCAAAAATGCAGCCCAGGCACTGAACACCTCCCTATAGAACTCCGGGATGCCTTCGTGCATATGTTTTTTTAAAGCCATCAAGAGACCATATTCTTCGCACTTCCCAGCCTTATGTATATATTGCCTGAAGAAACGTTTCCACGCATAATCTACCTTATCATACAAATATTTAACAATCGTCTTTATCCTAATTGCCTTCTTTTTTATTTCAATATTTACCAACTTAAGCCCTCCCTCCTCATACCCAGCCATTAATGTCTGGTGAGATATTCTCACTCCCTTACCATCCCAAAGAAAAAGAGAAATGATAGAGTTTAACTCTTTCACCACCCACTCCGGCATATCTATAGTCGCTATAAAATGTATCAGTTTTGACATCAGCAAAGCATTTATTATAATAATCTTGCCTTTTAGTTTCAAGCTTCTTAATTTCCAATAATTAATTGTTCTTTTTATTCTATTTATTACCCCTGTCCACGTATAATCTCTGGCTGCCTTCTCATTTACTCCTAGATAAATCCCCAATACTTTGATCTGGTCTTCTGCTATTTTAAAGTTGAGTTTGCACCGGTTATTATTGTCCTTACCCACATATAGAATTTCCGATTTCCCTATGTTAATTTTCGCCCCAGACGCTCTGCCATAAATCTCAATATGGTTTATTACCTCTTGTACACTGTCTGCATTCTGAACTGTTATTGTTGTATCATCTGCGTATTGCAACATGGTAACCCTCCCTCCTCCCGGTAGTTCAATCCCCCTAATGTTATTGTTACTATTTATGAACGTTGCTAAGGGTTCAACAGATAAACTATATAGGAGGGAGGACATGGGACATCCCTGCCTAACAGAACGCTGTAATGGAAAAGTGTTTGTTAGGAACCCATTGCACTTGACTTGGCTCTTTGCGTTTTTGTATAGTAATTCAACCCACGTAATCATTCTACTTCCAAACCCAAACCGTTTTAAAGTGCTGAGGAGAAAATTGTGATTTACTCGGTCAAAAGCTTTATTTAGGTCGACCCCCAAAACAATCCCTCCTTCTCCGTTCGTGTTCATATGATGAATTACATCTCTAACTGTTATTATGGTGTCGCTGATGTCCCTACCCGGTATCCCATATGCCTGTGTCGGTGCCACAATTGTATTTATTATTTTCCCGATTCTACTGCCCAACACTTTTGCCAATATTTTGTAGTCTGTGTTTAGCAGACTGATGGGTCTGAAGTTTTCTAATTTGAGTTTGCTACCTTTATTTTTATATATGATCGTGATGATGCTGAGTGTCATGGAATGAGGTACTTGCTGTGTTCTTTCAATATTCTGTATTACAGTCACCAAGATGGGGGCTAAAAAATCAATGAACTCTTTATAGAACTCGTAGGTCAGGCCATCGGAGCCGGGGCTCTTATTGGACTTTCCACCCATTATAGCTTCCATCACTTCCTGAGTCGTTATATCCCTGTCGCAGCAATCAGCATGCTCACTGGAGAGCTTTGCGGACACAGTGTCAAGTATTCTTTTCATGCACTCATCATCATTTTCCTCCTCCGTAAAGAGGCATCTGTAATAGTCTTCAACCACACTGCAGATTTCCGTAATGTCATTCACCCGATCACCATTATCTTTTTCAAGTTCATCTATATAATTCTTTTCTTGTTTCTGTCTTTCCATCCCCAGAAAGAAAGCTGTGTTTTTTTCCCCCTCCACAGCGTATCTGGCTTTGCTTCGAATAATAGCGCCATCACAATCTTCTACTTCATATGTATGGAGCGTATGTTTTAACTTCAATAAGTTGTCCACTTTCCAACCGGCATCATTATCTGCCCTCTCTAGTTCAGTATCTATTAATAGTTTTATTTCTTTTACCCTTCTCTTTTTATATGCATTCTTGTGTTTAGCATATTTAAGGCTTATTGCCTTAATTCCTTTTTTAACTTGTTCCCACCATCGACCCGTATCATCTAACATGCCTTGATTGTCGGACATGGCTTTTAAATATTCTCGTATCCTATGTTTATATTTATTATCCCTAAGCAAGCTATTATTAAGGCACCATACTCCCCCACCCCTCCCTCTTTCCCCTACTTTTATCGTCCCCATGAGGTTTGCGTGGTCACTTATGGTATTAAAATTATATGTTAGTGTGCCGACATAGTTCATTATACTTTTCGCTACTAGACACATATCAATTCTACTTTGCTTTAATACACCCAATACCACCTGTCGTCGGGAGAACTCCCTCTTATCAGGGTTTTCCCACCTCCATTTATCTATAATATCATACATCCCATTCAGCATCAGCAGCTTCCTCCTAGATGCATCAGTCCCAAACATAGTGTTTTTTGATGCATCTAGTCTATCTAACCAGACATTCATATCCCCTATAATGATACAGTTTCCCGTGTAGCAAGGCTCAAGACTATCGAAAAAAAGATTCCTGTCCTTCTCTATGTTGGGGGCATAAACACAAAATAACTTAAAGAAAACCTTCTGCACATAAAATTCGATCCCCACCACTCTTCCCTCTGTGTCCATGTGGCACTGTTTCACATTGGATGCTGTATTTCTTTTGAAAAGTATTGCCACCCCCCTTGCAGTCGTAGTTCCGTTACTATAAAAAAGAAGCCCTGGCCAAAATTTCCTTACCATTTTCACCACCTCCTCATCCCATCGTGTTTCTTGCAGACATATGATGTCTGTGCTACATAAATTGATCACCCTTTGTAACTTATTTCCTGTTCTCAAGCCATTGGCGTTTAGAGAAGAAAAACTTAACGTCATGATGAAAAAAAGAAAAAGAGAAATGAACAAAACTCAAGCAAAATATATAGACAAGAACCCATAGACACTATTTTTTCACACTTAACCCCTTCTTCACTTTCGCCTTCCTCTTCAATTTGTTAATAAATACCGCACTGAGATCTGTGTCCTCCCCCTCAGAAGATTCAAGTGATACCTGGGAGTCATCAGCTGGTTCACTTCCTGCCAGGTTCTCATCCCTCACAGGTGCAGAACTAGAGGAAAGACCCCCTCTGGTCCTGACTCCGCTGCCGGCTCTACCTCTTCCCCTCGTCAGGACCCCCCCCGTGCGATCACTGCCGACTCTGGCGCCTGCCGAATGAGGGGATCTGTCCCTGGGGCGAGTGGCATGGACATCGGGTGGTGGAACCACAACCACCTCCCCCCCAATATTCTCCTCCACCGACGAGCCGATTCCCTCCATCATCACTTCGTCCATGCTGCTCCCGATACCCACGTCCTCCATGGACTGATGGGGCGCAGCTGCGCTGCGGCTCACCTCCAGCCTTCCGACCGCCTCCGGCTCCGCAGTCTGGGGGCCACGCCCATCCTCCGTCTCCACTCCCTCAGCCAGCAGCTTCTCCCTCTCCTGCTCCCTCTCGGCCGGTGACGGGGTCTCCTCCCGTTCATCTCCGTCCCCTGCCAGTGCTTCCCTCATCTCCTCTTCCACCTCCTCCTCCTCATCAACTTCTGCATGGAACTCCTCCACGCACTCCCTCGCAAAGTGTCCTTGTTTCAGGCATTTATAGCAGTGGAAGTCCGGACACTCCCTCATAATGTGTCCCGGTTGGATGCACAGTCTACACACTTTAACTTGTTTGTCATGGATCACTCTAAAGTGATCCATGCCCTGTAATGTTTCGAACTTTGTGGAGTAAGGCAGCGATGATACTCCCTGCGGGAATCTCACTCTGACAAAGCGAGTGCCTTCCGCGATGTCAGTCCCAGGCCACACCCTCCTCTTTATAGGGGAGACGGCAGACACACCCCAAAGTGCCAGTTTGTCCAGAATTTCTCCGTCCGTGATGTAAACTGGCAACGACATGAATGATACCACCATCTCGATGTTGTTTATCTCTCTGGCGGTGATCGTGTTGTTTCCGACTCTCAAACCCTCCATTAATCTTTCTTTCCCAGCCGCATCTTTCATTGTCAGTTCGTACTTCCGGGGCGTCTTGAACCTGCACCCAATTACTATTCCACATTTCTCTTTTGTTATCCTCAGCAAATCCATTGTCGAAAGTTTGTCCTCCCCCTCTATTTCCACCTCAATAGTCAGATCCTTCTCATAGGTTCGGTCGACCTTCTCATTGTCTGCATTCCGTTTGCCATTGTTCAAAGCCATGTCGTCCGTCCGTTACAAACTCCCCCCAAACAGCGAAGCTGCTGGGGGGGGGGGAGGTGGTTCCTCCACTCTCTTTTCAGGAGGTTTGTGGACTGATCTTTCCTTCTCCTTCCTCCACCACGTGCTCCCTGGTGTCCTGCTCAAACAAACTGCCACGTCACACTTCCTGCACAAACAGGAAGTCAGAGCGCCTCCAGGCTGGTATGGCCGTAAGTAGAAGCTGCAGCTTGAAATACCTCTTATATGGAGTTGAAGATAAGTCATAGAATATAAGTAATTGATTTGTTGGTTTTATTTGTTGGAGTTAAAGTGCCTTAACCATGTGCAAAACACTTTAGGACGTGAGCTGTCGCTGTTACCACGTTGAAATATGTGTGGCTAGATTAAGCGAGACCGTTCTCTGCTGGTTGAAAAAGCTTACAGCACCTGGTATTCCCAGGCGGTCTCCCATCCAAGTACTAACCAGGCCCGACCCTGCTTAGCTTCCGAGATCAGACGAGATCGGGCGCATCCAGGCTGGTATGGCCGTAAGCAGAAGCTGCAGCTTGAAATACCTCTGATATGGAGTTGAAGATAAGTCATAGAATATAAGTCATTGATTTGTTGGTTTTATTTGTTGGAGTTAAAGAGCCTTAACCATGTGCAAAACACTTTAGGACGTGAGCTGTCGCTCTTACCATGTTGAAATATGTGTGGGTAGATTAAGCGAGAGCGCTCTCTGCTGGTTGAAAAAGCTTACAGCACCTGGTATTCCCAGGCGGTCTCCCATCCAAGTACTAACCAGGCCCGACCCTGCTTAGCTTCCGAGATCAGACGAGATCGAGCACATCCATGCTGGTATGGCCGTAAGCTGAAGCTGCAGCTTGAAATACTTCTTATATGGAGTTGAAGATAAGTATATAATACAAGTCATTGATTTGTTGGTGATAATAATTTAGAAGCGCTTATTTGTTGGAGTTAAAGTGCCTTAACCATGTGCAAAACACTTTAGGACGTGAGCTGTCGCTGTTACCACGTTGAAATATGTGTGGGTAGATTAAGCGAGAGCGCTCTCTGCTGGTTGAAAAAGCTTACAGCACCTGGTATTCCCAGGCGATCTCCCATCCAAGTACTAACCAGGCCCGACCCTGCTTAGCTTCCGAGATCAGACGAGATCGGGCGCATCCAGGCTGGTATGGCCGTAAGCTGAAGCTGAAGCTGCAGCTTGAAATACCTCTTATATGGAGTTGAAGATAAGTCATATAATATAAGTCATTGATTTGTTGGTGATAATAATTTAGAAGCGCTTATTTGTTGGAGTTAAAGTGCCTTAACCATGTGAAAAACACTTTTGGACGTGAGCTGTCGCTGTTACCACGTTGAAATATGTGTGGGTAGATTAAGCGAGAGCGTTCTCTGCTGGTTGAAAAAGCTTACAGCACCTGCTATTCCCAGGCGGTCTCCCATCCAAGTACTAACCAGGCCCAACCCTGCTTAGCTTCCGAGATCAGACGTGATCAGGCGCATCCAGGCTGGTATGGCCGTAAGCAGAAGCTGCAGCTTGAAATACCTCTTATATGGAGTTGAAGATAAGTCATAGAATATAAGTCATTGATTTGTTGGTTTTATTTGTTGGAGTTAAAGTGCCTTAACCATGTGCAAAACACTTTAGGACGTGAGCTGTCGCTGTTACCACGTTGAAATATGTGTGGGTAGATTAAGCGAGAGCGCTCTCTGCTGGTTGAAAAAGCTTACAGCACCTGGTATTCCCAGGCGGTCTCCCATCCAAGTACGAACCAGGCCCGACCCTGCTTAGCTTCCGAGATCAGATGAGATCGCACGCATCCAGGCTGGTATGGCCGTAAGCTGAAGCTGCAGCTTGAAATACCTCTTATATGGAGTTGAAGATAAGTCATATAATATAAGTCATTGATTTGTTGGTGATAATAATTTAGAAGCACTTATTTGTTGGAGTTAAAGTGCCTTAACCATGTGCAAAACACTTTAGGACGTGAGCTGTCGCTGTTACCACGTTGAAATATGTGTGGCTAGATTAAGCGAGACCGTTCTCTGCTGGTTGAAAAAGCTTACAGCACCTGGTATTCCCAGGCGGTCTCCCATCCAAGTACTAACCAGGCCCGACCCTGCTTAGCTTCCGAGATCAGACGAGATCGGGCGCATCCAGGCTGGTATGGCCGTAAGCAGAAGCTGCAGCTTGAAATACCTCTGATATGGAGTTGAAGATAAGTCATAGAATATAAGTCATTGATTTGTTGGTTTTATTTGTTGGAGTTAAAGTGCCTTAACCATGTGCAAAACACTTTAGGACGTGAGCTGTCGCTGTTACCACGTTGAAATATGTGTGGGTAGATTAAGCGAGAGCGCTCTCTGCTGGTTGAAAAAGCTTACAGCACCTGGTATTCCCAGGCCGTCTCCCATCCAAGTACTAACCAGGCTCGACCCTGCTTAGCTTCCGAGATCAGACGAGATCGGGCGCATCCAGGCTGGTATGGCCGTTAGCAGAAGCTGCAGCTTGAAATACCTCTTATATGGAGTTGAAGATAAGTCATATAATATAAGTCATTGATTTGTTGGTGATAATAATTTAGAAGCGCTTATTTGTTGGAGTTAAAGTGCCTTAACCATGTGCAAAACACTTTAGGGCGTGAGCTGTCGCTGTTACCACGTTGAAATATGTGTGGGTAGATTAAGCGAGAGCGCTCTCTGCTGGTTGAAAATGCTTACAGCACCTGGTATTCCCAGGCGGTCTCCCATCCAAGTACTAACCAGGCCCGACCCTGCTTAGCTTCCGAGATCAGACGAGATCGGGCGCATCCAGGCTGGTATGGCCGTAAGCTGAAGCTGTAGCTTGAAATACTTCTTATATGGAGTTGAAGATAAGTATATAATACAAGTCATTGATTTGTTGGTGATAATAATTTAGAAGCGCTTATTTGTTGGAGTTAAAGTGCCTTAACCATGTGCAAAACACTTTAGGGCGTGAGCTGTCGCTGTTACCACATTGAAATATGTGTGGGTAGATTAAGCGAGAGCGCTCTCTGCTGGTTGAAAAAGCTTACAGCACCTGGTATTCCCAGGCGGTCTCCCATCCAAGTACTAACCAGGCCCGACCCTGCTTAGCTTCCGAGATCAGACGAGATCGGGCGCATCTTTTTTTTTTTTTTTTTCTTTTATTATGAAAATGTATACAAGAAAAGTGGTTTACAACATTGTTATACAGTCAAAATCTTCTACCATTTCGTCACAGTATCAAGTCAAAACATTTCCTTTTCCGAAAACATACAACAATCAAATCTCCAAGTAAATTGTCACATGCACAGCGTCGTACCCAAAACCAAAACATACTCCCAAACCAAAGGAAATAGAAACACATTATGATGCCCTCAACATAGGGATTCAAAGAAGAAAGGAAACATGCAAAATAGCTTCCAATGAAGACCCTTCAGATGTGGAGTATCAACTTGTCTCCCTCTGTTACTTCAACCAACTTATTTCCGTCAACAAAAGCATCAACAAAGGCTGTTTTACTATATTTCAAAACCAGATGTAAGTCCTTCTTTAAAATTGATTTGAAAATCACCCAAACATCCACCATCTTTCCTTCAAAGTGGGAGTAGTTTCTCCTCAGCCTGATTGCCAGTCTAGCGTGACTTAAAACAAAATTGAGCAGGTTGGTATTTATAACTTTGCTTTTAACACTTGTACCAAACAAAAGGAGTTGTTCCCAATGAAATCTATGTATGAATTTACTTCCCCAATGCTCGACCAAAGTGTGTTTCAACCTGTCGAAAAACTGAACCAAACAAGTACAATCCAAAAATAAATGAAAGAAATCTTCCTCCCCGTTCATACACACATCACACATTCTACTCAAATTTTTATTTATTTGATGCAATATTATCTTGGTAAATATCCTATTATGCTTTATTTTAAAATCATTATCTTCACATTCTATACTATTATATTTTATTCTACTACGCCATATGTCATCTATGTTCATTCCCACATATTTCTCCTTCCACATTGTATCCGAGGCAGGCCTCTTTAAGACTTTTTCCAACATTATGCCATATACAATCTTCACCTTCAGTTTACTCAAGCAGATCCTATAATTCTCTCTTTCTATATACAGCTCCGGCCAATCCCCCTCCGTCCTTTTTTCGTCATCACTATTTATCCTCGCTATCCATTCCATGTTCATACTGCTTTTGATTTTATCATATGTATTAATAATAGTTCCTCTTTTAATATCATGATCATCAAAATCAGCATGTCTGATCATATCCACAATTGAATGCTCTGGCAGGAGGCCAGGCATTACCTCATACATTATGTTTTTAACTTGTCTTATCCCAGCTCTAAAAAAGATAGCATTATAGAGTGTGTTATCATGATTTAACATTTTGTTATTTAAGAAGATGGGGTTATTGATAACCATATTTATATCTGTGCAGTCATAGTCTATCTGTGGCAAAAATGCAGCCCAGGCACTGAACACCTCCCTATAGAACTCCGGGATGCCTTCGTGCATATGTTTTTTTAAAGCCATCAAGAGACCATATTCTTCGCACTTCCCAGCCTTATGTATATATTGCCTGAAGAAACGTTTCCACGCATAATCTACCTTATCATACAAATATTTAACAATCGTCTTTATCCTAATTGCCTTCTTTTTTATTTCAATATTTACCAACTTAAGCCCTCCCTCCTCATACCCAGCCATTAATGTCTGGTGAGATATTCTCACTCCCTTACCATCCCAAAGAAAAAGAGAAATGATAGAGTTTAACTCTTTCACCACCCACTCCGGCATATCTATAGTCGCTATAAAATGTATCAGTTTTGACATCAGCAAAGCATTTATTATAATAATCTTGCCTTTTAGTTTCAAGCTTCTTAATTTCCAATAATTAATTGTTCTTTTTATTCTATTTATTACCCCTGTCCACGTATAATCTCTGGCTGCCTTCTCATTCACTCCTAGATAAATCCCCAATACTTTGATCTGGTCTTCTGCTATTTTAAAGTTGAGTTTGCACCGGTTATTATTGTCCTTACCCACATATAGAATTTCCGATTTCCCTATGTTAATTTTCGCCCCAGACGCTCTGCCATAAATCTCAATATGGTTTATTACCTCTTGTACACTGTCTGCATTCTGAACTGTTATTGTTGTATCATCTGCGTATTGCAACATGGTAACCCTCCCTCCTCCCGGTAGTTCAATCCCCCTAATGTTATTGTTACTATTTATGAACGTTGCTAAGGGTTCAACAGATAAACTATATAGGAGGGAGGACATGGGACATCCCTGCCTAACAGAACGCTGTAATGGAAAAGTGTTTGTTAGGAACCCATTGCACTTGACTTGGCTCTTTGCGTTTTTGTATAGTAATTCAACCCACGTAATCATTCTACTTCCAAACCCAAACCGTTTTAAAGTGCTGAGGAGAAAATTGTGATTTACTCGGTCAAAAGCTTTATTTAGGTCGACCCCCAAAGCAATCCCTCCTTCTCCGTTCGTGTTCATATGATGAATTACATCTCTAACTGTTATTATGGTGTCGCTGATGTCCCTACCCGGTATCCCATATGCCTGTGTCGGTGCCACAATTGTATTTATTATTTTCCCGATTCTACTGCCCAACACTTTTGCCAATATTTTGTAGTCTGTGTTTAGCAGACTGATGGGTCTGAAGTTTTCTAATTTGAGTTTGCTACCTTTATTTTTATATATGATCGTGATGATGCTGAGTGTCATGGAATGAGGTACTTGCTGTGTTCTTTCAATATTCTGTATTACAGTCACCAAGATGGGGGCTAAAAAATCAATGAACTCTTTATAGAACTCGTAGGTCAGGCCATCGGAGCCGGGGCTCTTATTGGACTTTCCACCCATTATAGCTTCCATCACTTCCTGAGTCGTTATATCCCTGTCGCAGCAATCAGCATGCTCACTGGAGAGCTTTGCGGACACAGTGTCAAGTATTCTTTTCATGCACTCATCATCATTTTCCTCCTCCGTAAAGAGGCATCTGTAATAGTCTTCAACCACACTGCAGATTTCCGTAATGTCATTCACCCGATCACCATTATCTTTTTCAAGTTCATCTATATAATTCTTTTCTTGTTTCTGTCTTTCCATTCCCAGAAAGAAAGCTGTGTTTTTTTCCCCCTCCACAGCGTATCTGGCTTTGCTTCGAATAATAGCGCCATCACAATCTTCTACTTCATATGTATGGAGCGTATGTTTTAACTTCAATAAGTTGTCCACTTTCCAACCGGCATCATTATCTGCCCTCTCTAGTTCAGTATCTATTAATAGTTTTATTTCTTTTACCCTTCTCTTTTTATATGCATTCTTGTGTTTAGCATATTTAAGGCTTATTGCCTTAATTCCTTTTTTAACTTGTTCCCACCATCGACCCGTATCATCTAACATGCCTTGATTGTCGGACATGGCTTTTAAATATTCTCGTATCCTATGTTTATATTTATTATCCCTAAGCAAGCTATTATTAAGGCACCATACTCCCCCACCCCTCCCTCTTTCCCCTACTTTTATCGTCCCCATGAGGTTTGCGTGGTCACTTATGGTATTAAAATTATATGTTAGTGTGCCGACATAGTTCATTATACTTTTCGCTACTAGACACATATCAATTCTACTTTGCTTTAATACACCCAATACCACCTGTCGTCGGGAGAACTCCCTCTTATCAGGGTTTTCCCACCTCCATTTATCTATAATATCATACATCCCATTCAGCATCAGCAGCTTCCTCCTAGATGCATCAGTCCCAAACATAGTGTTTTTTGATGCATCTAGTCTATCTAACCAGACATTCATATCCCCTATAATGATACAGTTTCCCGTGTAGCAAGGCTCAAGACTATCGAAAAAAAGATTCCTGTCCTTCTCTATAAACACAAAATAACTTAAAGAAAACCTTCTGCACATAAAATTCGATCCCCACCACTCTTCCCTCTGTGTCCATGTGGCACTGTTTCACATTGGATGCTGTATTTCTTTTGAAAAGTATTGCCACCCCCCTTGCAGTCGTAGTTCCGTTACTATAAAAAAGAAGCCCTGGCCAAAATTTCCTTACCATTTTCACCACCTCCTCATCCCATCGTGTTTCTTGCAGACATATGATGTCTGTGCTACATAAATTGATCACCCTTTGTAACTTATTTCCTGTTCTCAAGCCATTGGCGTTTAGAGAAGAAAAACTTAACGTCATGATGAAAAAAAGAAAAAGAGAAATGAACAAAACTCAAGCAAAATATATAGACAAGAACCCATAAACACTATTTTTTCACACTTAACCCCTTCTTCACTTTCGCCTTCCTCTTCAATTTGTTAATAAATACCGCACTGAGATCTGTGTCCTCCCCCTCAGAAGATTCAAGTGATACCTGGGAGTCATCAGCTGGTTCACTTCCTGCCAGGTTCTCATCCCTCACAGGTACAGAACTAGAGGAAAGACCCCCTCTGGTCCTGACTCCGCTGCCGGCTCTACCTCTTCCCCTCGTCAGGACCCCCCCCGTGCGATCACTGCCGACTCTGGCGCCTGCCGAATGAGGGGATCTGTCCCTGGGGCGAGTGGCATGGACATCGGGTGGTGGAACCACAACCACCTCCCCCCCAATATTCTCCTCCACCGACGAGCCGATTCCCTCCATCATCACTTCGTCCATGCTGCTCCCGATACCCACGTCCTCCATGGACTGATGGGGCGCAGCTGCGCTGCGGCTCACCTCCAGCCTTCCGACCGCCTCCGGCTCCGCAGTCTGGGGGCCACGCCCATCCTCCGTCTCCACTCCCTCAGCCAGCAGCTTCTCCCTCTCCTGCTCCCTCTCGGCCGGTGACGGGGTCTCCTCCCGTTCATCTCCGTCCCCTGCCAGTGCTTCCCTCATCTCCTCTTCCACCTCCTCCTCCTCATCAACTTCTGCATGGAACTCCTCCACGCACTCCCTCGCAAAGTGTCCTTGTTTCAGGCATTTATAGCAGTGGAAGTCCGGACACTCCCTCATAATGTGTCCCAGTTGGATGCACAGTCTACACACTTTAACTTGTTTGTCATGGATCACTCTAAAGTGATCCATGCCCTGTAATGTTTCGAACTTTGTGGAGTAAGGCAGCGATGATACTCCCTAGGGGAATCTCACTCTGACAAAGCGAGTGCCTTCCGCGATGTCAGTCCCAGGCCACACCCTCCTCTTTATAGGGGAGACGGCAGACACACCCCAAAGTGCCAGTTTGTCCAGAATTTCTCCGTCCGTGATGTAAACTGGCAACGACATGAATGATACCACCATCTCGATGTTGTTTATCTCTCTGGCGGTGATCATATTGTTTCCGACTCTCAAACCCTCCATTAATCTTTCTTTCTCAGCCGCATCTTTCATAGTCAGTTCGTACTTCCGGGGCGTCTTGAACCTGCACCCAATTACTATTCCGCATTTCTCTTTTGTTATCCTCAGCAAATCCATTGTCGAAAGTTTGTCCTCCCCCTCTATTTCCACCTCAATAGTCAGATCCTTCTCATAGGTTCGGTCGACCTTCTCATTGTCTGCATTCCGTTTGCCATTGTTCAAAGCCATGTCGTCCGTCCGTTACAAACTCCCCCCAAACAGCGAAGCTGCTGGGGGGGGGGGGGGTGGTTCCTCCACTCTCTTTTCAGGAGGTTTGTGGCCTGATCTTTCCTTCTCCTTCCTCCACCACGTGCTCCCTGGTGTCTTGCTCAAACAAACTGCCACGTCACACTTCCTGCACAAACAGGAAGTCAGAGCGCATCCAGGCTGGTATGGCCGTTAGCAGAAGCTGCAGCTTGAAATACCTCTTATATGGAGTTGAAGATAAGTCATATAATATAAGTCATTGATTTGTTGGTGATAATAATTTAGAAGCGCTTATTTGTTAGAGTTAAAGTGCCTTAACCATGTGCAAAACACTTTAGGACGTGAGCTGTCGCTGTTACCACGTTGAAATATGTGTGGGTAGATTAAGCGAGAGCGCTCTCTGCTGGTTGAAAAAGCTTACAGCACCTGGTATTCCCAGGCGGTCTCCCATCCAAGTACTAACCAGGCCCTACCTTGCTTAGCTTCCGAGATCAGACGAGATCGAGCGCATCCAGGCTGGTATGGCCGTAAGCTGAAGTTGCAGCTTGAAATACCTCTTATATGGAGTTGAAGATAAGTCATATAATATAAGTCATTGATTTGTTGGTTTTATTTGTTGGAGTTAAAGTGCCTTAACCATGTGCAAAACACTTTAGGACGTGAGCTGTCGCTGTTACCACGTTGAAATATGTGTGGCTAGATTAAGCGAGACCGTTCTCTGCTGGTTGAAAAAGCTTACAGCACCTGGTATTCCCAGGCGGTCTCCCATCCAAGTACTAACCAGGCCCGACCCTGCTTAGCTTCCGAGATCAGACGAGATCGGGCGCATCCAGGCTGGTATGGCCGTAAGCAGAAGCTGCAGCTTGAAATACCTCTGATATGGAGTTGAAGATAAGTCATAGAATATAAGTAATTGATTTGTTGGTTTTATTTGTTGGAGTTAAAGTGCCTTAACCATGTGCAAAACACTTTAGGACGTGAGCTGTCGCTGTTACCACGTTGAAATATGTGTGGGTAGATTAAGCGTGAGCGCTCTCTGCTGGTTGAAAAAGCTTACAGCACCTGGTATTCCCAGGCGGTCTCCCATCCAAGTACTAACAAGGCCCGACCCTGCTTAGCTTCCGAGATCAGACGAGATCGGGCGCATCCAGGCTGGTATGGCCGTAAGCAGAAGCTGCAGCTTGAAATACCTCTTATATGGAGTTGAAGATAAGTCATAGAATATAAGTCATTGATTTGTTGGTTTTATTTGTTGGAGTTAAAGTGCCTTAACCATGTGCAAAACACTTTAGGACATGAGCTGTCGCTGTTACCACGTTGAAATATGTGTGGGTAGATTAAACGAGAGCGCTCTCTGCTGGTTGAAAATGCTTACAGCACCTGGTATTCCCAGGCGGTCCCCCATCCAAGTACTAACCAGGCCCGACCCTGCTTAGCTTCCGAGATCAGACGAGATCAGGCGCATCCAGGCTGGTATGGCCGTAAGCAGAATCTGCTGCTTGAAATACCTCTTATATGGAGTTGAAGATAAGTCATAGAATATAAGTCATTGATTTGTTGGTTTTATTTGTTGGAGTTAAAGTGCCTTAACCATGTGCAAAACACTTTAGGACGTGAGCTGTCGCTGTTACCACGTTGAAATATGTGTGGGTAGATTAAGCGAGAGCGCTCTCTGCTGGTTGAAAAAGCTTACAGCACCTGATATTCCCAGGCGGTCTCCTATCCAAGTACTAACCAGGCCCGACCCTGCTTAGCTTCCGAGATCAGACGAGATCGGGCGCATCCAGGCTGGTCTGGCCGTAAGCTGAAGCTGCAGCTTGAAATACCTCTTATATGGAGTTGAAGATAAGTCATATAATATAAGTCATTGATTTGTTGGTGATAATAATTTAGAAGCGCTTATTTGTTGGGTTTAAAGTGCCTTAACCATGTGCAAAACACTTTAGGACGTGAGCTGTCGCTGTTACCACGTTGAAATATGTGTGGGTAGATTAAGCGAGAGCGCTCTCTGCTGGTTGAAAATGCTTACAGCACCTGGTATTCCCAGGCGGTCTCCCATCCAAGTACTAACCAGGCCCGACCCATGCTTAGCTTCCGAGATCAGACAAGATCGGGCACAGTGGTGTTCAGAAAACGACGTGGACTTTATTGACAACTGGGAGACATTCTGGGGAAAGCCCGGTCTGATTAGAAGGGACGGCATTCATCCCACCCGGGATGGTGCAGCTCTTATGTCTAGAAATCTGGCCAATGTTATTAGACACTCCCCCTGACAATGCAGGGTCCAGGCCAGGGTGCAGAGCTGTAGTTTAACAGGGCTGGAGGCGAGGCTTAGTCAGTTAGAGGTCCGGTTTGGCCAACTAGACCATAGTCCGATAGAATCCTCTGCGGACCGGCCCGTAGCAGCTGAGCGTAACCGCTCCCCTGCAGCTCCCCGGCAGCCGGCCAGGCAGGGCAGCTGGGTGACGGTTCGGAGGAAGGGTAGTCTTAAAGGGCTCAGCGACACATCTGTTGCTTCTCAAGGACCAACGCCTGCCAACAAAACTGTAGGATTGCATTATGTAATTAGCGACTCTAAAACTGTAGGATTACATGATATTGGCGACTCTGGCCAGGTGCCTAGCAAAATAGAAGTGGTTGCAGTTCCCCGCCCTCCAAAAGTTCACCAGGTGCAGCGTTATAGAGGCGTTAACCAAGATAACCTTGTAAAAATTAAAACCAATGCACATTTGGTACCAATTACAGACCGAAAAATTAGATGCGGACTACTAAATATACGATCATTAAGCTCTAAGTCTCTGTTAGTAAATGATATAATTACAGAGAGCAGGAGTGATATTTTCTGCTTAACAGAAACATGGTTACAGGAGGAAGAGTATGTTAGTTTGAATGAATCAACTCCGCCCGGCTACTTTAATCATCACATTCCTAGAAGCACGGGCCGAGGCGGAGGAGTCGCAGCAATTTATAACTCCGGTCTCCAAACAAAAATTGAACCCAAGTGCAACTATAATACATTTGAAAGCCTCATGCTTGGTCTGAAATTTCCGAGCCGGAAATCAGAGAAGCCAGTTGTGTTAGTGGTAGTGTACCGGCCCCCTGCTGGTGCGTATCTGGAGTTTTTGTCTGAATTTTCAGATTTCCTTTCTGGATTATTGATCAGCACAGATAAATTCATCATAGTGGGTGATTTTAACATTCATATGGATGTTGAAAGCGATAATCTTAAATTAGCCTTCGATTCTCTTCTAGAATCAATGGGTATCTCACAAAAAGTGGATAAACCGACGCACTGTTTTAATCATACTCTCGATCTCGTTCTCACCTACGGTGTTGAAACTGATGGTCTGTTGGTGTCACCTGTAAACTCCCTTTTATCCGACCATTACTTAATAACGTTTGAATTTAATTTTGTTGATGTTGAAGTGCAAAATAGGAGGTATTATTTTAGCAGATGTTTGTCTGATGAAGTTATTGTTAAATTTAGGGAGGCCATTGCTTATCTTACGACAGTGCGAAATAGTGATGTAGTCGAGGCCAGTGACCTGGGTTCTACCTCTGCAGATGTTGATTTCCTTGCTAGTAACACTGCTGATTTGTTGCATTCAGCTTTAGATGAAGTTGCTCCTTTGAAAAGGAGGGTTTCTAGCCACAGGAGCTTAACTCCCTGGTACAATTCAGATATCCGCATGTTGAAACAAAACGTGCGTAAAATGGAAAGGAAGTGGTACTCTTGTAGGTCTGTAGACTCTCATCGTGAATGGAAAGATATTCTAATAGTATATAAAAAAGCCATTCGCAAAGCCAGAACAGCTTATTATTCAACGCTGATAGAGGATAACAAAAGTAACCCACGTTTTCTGTTCAGCACTGTAGCCAGGCTGACAAAGAGTCACAACTCTGTTGAGCCTTGCATTCCTGCAGCTCTCAGTAGTGAGGACTTTATGGGCTTCTTCAACAATAAAATCGCGAGAATTAGAGAAGAAATCAACCAGCCGGTTGTAGGTGTTTCTTCAGCTTTAGCGACTTCCCTAGGCTCTGACTTGTCTCTAGACTGTTTTGATCCTATAGACCTCCCTGAGCTGACTTCACTCGTTAATAGAGCTAAGTCAACCACATGTATGTTAGACCCCATCCCGACTCGTCTATTCAAACATGTTTTTTCTCTTATTGGTACGACAATACTGGACCAAATTAACCTATCCCTAAGTTTAGGATATGTACCACAGGTTTTCAAAGTCGCAGTAATTAAACCTTTACTTAAAAAACCTTCTCTTGACCCAGACACCTTAGCTAATTATAGACCAATTTCCAACCTTCCATTTGTGTCTAAAATTCTGGAAAAGGCAGTTTCAAGCCAGTTATGTGACTATTTGTATAGAAATGATCTGTTTGAAGTCTTTCAGTCAGGGTTCAGAATGCATCATAGCACAGAGACAGCACTTGTTCGAGTCACGAATGACCTCCTTATGGCCTCAGATAAGGGATTAGTGTCCATACTGGTTCTACTGGACCTCAGTGCTGCTTTTGACACTATAGATCATGGCATTTTACTGCACAGGTTAGAGCATGTTGTTGGGATTAAAGGGACAGCTCTATGTTGGTTTAAATCATATCTATCTGACAGGTTCCAGTTTGTTCATGTACATGAGGTTTCTTCAGAACAGTCAAGGGTCTGTTATGGTGTTCCGCAGGGTTCAGTGCTAGGGCCAATCTTGTTCAGTTTATACATGCAGCCGTTGGGAAGTATAATCCAGAATCACGGCATACACTTTCATTGTTATGCTGATGATACGCAGCTCTATTTGTCTATGAAGCCGGATGAAACAGAACCGTTAGTTAAACTTCAGGCATGTCTTAGGGACATCAAGGACTGGATGTCCAGAAATTTCCTGCTTCTAAATTCAGATAAAACAGAGGTTATCATTCTTGGTCCAGAGCATCTTAGGAAGGGATTAGATGGTGTTGCGATGGCTTCCAGTGCAACTGTGAGAAATCTTGGTGTTATTTTCGATCAGGATTTGTCGTTTAAACCATATGTCAATCAGGTTTGTAAAATAGCCTTTTTCCATCTCCGTAATATTGCAAAGATTAGGAAAATCCTCTCACAGAGTGATGCAGAAAAACTAGTTCATGCGTTTGTATCTTCTAGACTAGATTACTGTAATGTGTTGTTAGCAGGATGTCCAAGTAATTTGCTGAATAGGCTCCAGCTGATCCAAAATGCAGCAGCACGAGTACTGACAGGAATTAGCAGGAGAGACCACGTCTCTCCAGTGTTAGCGTCGCTCCATTGGTTACCCGTAAAATTCAGAATCCAATTTAAAATTTTATTACTTGCGTATAAAGCCCAAAACGGCTTAGCTCCGCATTATTTGCAAGACCTGATAGTGCCTTATGTTCCTGTCAGAGCTCTCCGTTCTCAGAGTGCAGGTTTACTCGTAGTTCCTAGAGTATCTAAATGTAGATTTGGAGGGCGGGCGTTCTGCTATCAGGCACCATTACTTTGGAACCAACTTCCAATCTGGGTTAAGGAGGCTGACTCCACCTCCACCTTTAAAACTAAACTTAAAACCTTTCTGTTTAGTAAAGCCTATAGTTAGTGTTTAGTAAACCTCTAGCTGGTGTTGGTAAATCTCTAGGTAGTGTAAACTTTAGTGTGTCAGAGTCGCTCCTGTAGTTTCTTGTGCTGGCCCCCCCTTCTCCTCCCTTTTCTCTCTTTTGTCCATGTTGCAGCATCCTTTGCCGGACACCGGAACCTGCAGGTGGTCGTGGGTGGCTTGTAGCTTGCATTACGGAGCACAAGTCTTTCCCTGACCCTGCACCCCAACCTGGGACTTGCTGATTGGGCCGGAGCTTCGGGAGCTGTGTGCCGGCCTGCGGTCCCCACCCCTGGTCATCCCGTTGCTGCCCCCCCCTTCTCCTCCCTTTTCTCTCTTTTGTCCTGCAGGTGGCCGTGGGTGGCTTGTAGCTTGCATTAC